>NC_029792.2:2151666-2153166 GCF_000816755.2 Arachis ipaensis | reverse complement strand
TTGTTTATTAAGATCTAAAAATAATATTAAAATTAGTATTATAAAAAAAATTTAAATTTAATATTATGAAAAAAAAATTATATAAGAATTAATTTGATTAATTTTTTAAAATTTTAGGAATGAAAATGACTTACATTTGAATTTTTAAGAACTATAATTGAGTATAAATAACTTTTTTACATGTCAAGTGACACATGATGTGCTAGGTGTCACTGACTTGACACATCAACCAATCATCTTGTGACGCGTAGCATTAACCTAACATGTCATCATGTCACGTGGCACTTAATGTAACACGTCATCATCTAACTAACGAAATGATCAATTTGACTTACGTTTTTATCTTTCAAAAACTAATATGACTAAAAAAATTATTTGATGACTAATTTGAAAAATAGGTGATCTTTTAGGGACGAATTTAACTATTAACTCATTTTTGTATTTTGTTTGGTGATAAACTTAAACAAATTATAAAATTTTAATTTGCTCTTTTTTTTCATACAAAAAATTTGAGAAGAAAAATATAGCGATAAAAATATAATTATGAAAAATTGATGAGAATAATGAAAGAAAAAATAAAAAATAAGTTGTCTCTTATTAGTGTTTCTGTGTCTTTCCTGACAAGAAATACATAAATATTGTAGTTGTTAGAATCGGACCGATCCGTCGGTTGGATCGAAAAACTGGTAAATTGACCATGAGATAAGTCTGAATATATCAAGGGAGCGAATAAGAAAAAAACCTGACAAAAATCGACAGGCTTTTTCGGGTTTCGGCGGGACGGGACAACATTTTTTGTAATTAAAGATGATAATTGAAGATATTTTAAGTTATAATTTAGATTATATTCTATGTTTAATTGATTAGAGACTTAAAGATGTTTAATTATATGTTTTGGATAATGTTTTACTTTTTATAATGTTAGTTTTATTATTTTGTTTCAAAAAATTAGGTTGATGATTATATTTAGGTTTAATTACTCTATTGGTCCCTATAGTTTCGCAAAATTTTCAATTAGGTCCTTATACTTTTTTTCTTTTTAATTGGGTCCCTGTACCAATTTTTTTTCAATTGAGTCCTTGCATTTTTTTTCTTTTATTTGAATTCCTGTATCAATTTTTTTTTAGTTAAGTCCCTATATAATTAAGTCAATTATTATAAAGAGGGACCTAATTGAAAATAAGGAATGCTAGGGGCCAACAATTTTTGTGCTTTGTAGCCATCAAATAGCCATCAAGATGGTTTTAATGGTATGAGATTGGTGTAAGATTTCATCCAATGGCTCACTTTTTTTTGCTGGTTACATGCTGGCCAGAATTTAACAAAGTTGCTGGCCCCTAGACTTTCCCTTCATTTGGTGCAGGGACCCAATTAAAAGGAAAAAAAATATAAGGACCTAATTGAAAATTTTGCGAAACTATAGAGACCAACAAAGTAATTAAACCTTATATTTATTATATATTTAAAATTATAAAGACTTTAATAATTGTGAATTTAAAA
>NC_029792.2:2145987-2151657 GCF_000816755.2 Arachis ipaensis | reverse complement strand
TAAAATTCTCCTCCGACTCGTCGTCCCTAGCGTGCTCATCGCCAGCGGTCTTGCTCCCTCTGCCTCCTATTCTGCTCGTCCGCCATCACTGCACCCAACGCCTGCTGTGCTCCAGTGCTCGCGTCTTGCCTCTCTTCCTGCAGCTGTACTTCCTGCCGCTGAGGCTGAAGCTAGGGTTCTCCCCCTCGAATCGGTGGAGAAAGACCTATTATGGTTGCCGATTAAATCCCTAATTCGGTTCAGGTGTGTCTCTAAACAATGATGCTACTGATGCCACACCCATCAATAGTTGATTCATTGATGTTATTTCTGTTAATTTTATTGTTGTTTGATTTATGAATCTGATTAGAATATGGCAGAGGTTCAACTTGGAATGCTGAAATGGTCAAAAAGTCGTCGTTGTTAATTTTATTGTTGAATTGGTTTATGAATGGGTTTGCTGATTATGAATGATTTTGCTGAGTGTTGAATTAGTTTATGAATTGGTTTTGCTGATTATGAATACGAGGTGGTTTTGTTGATTGTTGATTGTTGCTGCTGTAATGATGTCGAAATTTTTTAGATGCTCAGACTTTGAAATTGATTGCGTGGAACCTAGCCAACTCCTCACCCTTTTGCATCACTCCGAGCCCACTTCCCATGGCGAGCTGATAAATTTTACTCATTCCCCTAGTAGTGATTTCCATGAGGTAAATTTTCGGATTTTTTCTTTTATTAAATTTCTCCTGCCTTCTTTACTTAATTAATTTAGATGCTTAGACTTTGAAAATAATGTTCTGAAAACTGGTTCTGAAAATAATGCTTAGACTTTGCAAGCTTCCTCCCCTTCCATCGCGCAGCCACCACCGTGGGAACGTCGAAGCCTCCGTCGTGCAGCCACGCCGCCGCCGTCCCTAGCTCTGTTGGTCACTCGGTTCGAAGGTGCTCCACCACTGCTCCTTGTCTTGGTCACTCGGTGTCTCTGTCTCCCTCTTGCATGCTCTGTTGAAGGCGTCTTCGAGCTTCCAGGTAATTTTTGAACTGTGAACTGAAGGCGTCTTGGTCACTCTGCTTCTTGTCTCTGTCCCTTGTTACAATGATTGTTTGATTGAATAACTGTTGCGTGTCTCTGTCTCCCTAATGAGTATGATTGAATAATTGTTTGAATCTATGAAGCCAGTCTGAATTCTGATATACTGATAATTAGTGATACTGAACTGTGAAGAGTGAAGTCTGTGAAGCTCTGTGAACTGAACTGTGAACTTTGTTTAATAATTGTTTACTGAGCTGATTTTTCTTTTACAGAACTGAATTTTGTTGTTTGTTGTGAACTTGAGATTATTGGGTTGGAGTGGGTTGTGATATTGTAAATTGTAATTGGAAAAAATCATTTTGGATTGCTGGTAATGTTTAGGTATGGATGAGAGTATCAACCAAGAACCTAGGAATAATAATGCTGAGAATAACTCGGCTTCGAATGAACCTTCTCTTCCTCCCGGATCTAACGAAAGTCAATCACATACTTCTAATGTTCAAGGAAAAACTGATCTTGCTTGGAGATATGTTGCTTTACAAAATATAAATGAAAAACCGCATTACCAATGCTTATTTTGTCTGAGTACTTTTGGGGATGGGGGAATTTGTCTGAGTACTTTTGGGGGTGGGGGAATTAATAGAATGAAAAAGCATTTGGCGAAGATAGGTGGAGATATTAAGAAATGTTCTAATGATTATTTTATTATAAAACGGTTTTTCGGTTCAACTACGGTCGAACCGGTTGAACCTATGAACCAGTGAACCAGTAACTAGAGCAGTTCGATGACCAGTTCGGTTTTCAGAACCTTAAATTACTCATTGGATATAGTTTATGGATTGTTATTCATTCATATTTCATGTACTTCATGCTATCGTATCACTGTTATTTTGTATTTTTGGGCATAATTATCTTCAGATTGGCATTATAGAAATGTGGTTGCTTGGTGGGTTGGTTTGCATTTTATTTTAAACTTTTATTCGAGACTGTTGTTTTTTTTACCCCACTTCACTTGGGTGAATGATTTGCAATACATGTCATGAAATTCCTTGTCCTAATAGGCAGAGATACGTGAGTGGTTGAACTGTTATATCTTATGGTAGGTCTTTGTTGCCTTTGAAGATTATCTGTGTTTACACTTGGCTTTCTATGAATCTAGCTGCTGTGTGATGTCCTGTTATATTTTGCCATTTGGTTCTGTTTCGTGGAATCTCTTTGTTTATGGGTTTTACTTTGTAATTTGGTTTATTGGATGCAGATGAGTGGTGCACCAGACTCTCCGATACATTCATCCAGTAGTGATGACTTCATTGCCTATCTTGATGAAGCATTAGCTGCAAGTTTGCCAGATGCGTCATCCGATAAAGAAGTTGAAAATCAAGATGAGCTGGAAAGTGTCAGGTAATCATTATTATAGCTGTTACAATTTATATGTTAATTTCACAAATTAATTGCTGTGGATTAGGTATATGTTCCGTAAGACATATTCATATATCAGGTCATGATTCATTAGAGGGCTAAATACTCTGATGTTCAAGTAAATATCTTTAATCAATGAATTTTAAAGCAGAATAAAAAGGCGCAAGTTTGAAAGTGACGAGGAAACTGAGGAGTCTACTTCAGAAGGAAGTGTGAAACAGAATTTAGGTAATTTTAAATGTTTAGTCACTATCTTTTCTTGGAAGTGCTGTAGCTTTTGCTTTTTTTTTTTTTTTGTTATTGCAGAAGAATCTGTAGAAGATGTGTGTACACATCCTGGTTCATTTGGAGACATGTGTATACGTTGTGGGAAAAAGTTGGATGGTGAATCTGGTGTGACATTTGGCTACATACACAAGGTATGCACATCTCAGAAGGAATGATGCACAATAGTTTGTAGATTTACAAATTTGGCTAGTGTATTTGAAATAATTGTCCCTAATATAAATAAAACATAATATGCTAGTGTATTCAATAAGTTTACAAACAATGAATCAGGTCCAAGTTAGATTGTTGAGGCTCCATGTTAATTCCTTCTTTATGATTTATAGGTATTTACATTTATTAAGTTAGTGGATTTTGAACTGCACATACATTTCGTAGTCTTAGGATATCTGAAATCCTATATTCCTTTTCATGGTTTTTATCAGCCATGTGGTTGAGTTGGTTCACAAAAACTTAGTGATGGAAATTTTCTGTATTTGCAGGGACTGAGACTTCATGATCAGGAGATATCTAGACTGCGCAGTACAGATGCGAATAATCTGCGTAGTCGTAGAAAGCTCTATTTGATCCTCGATTTAGATCACACTCTGTTAAATTCCACTCATCTTGCTCATTTAAACTCTGAAGAGTTGCATTTAATTCCCCAGGCAGATTCTGTTGGAGGTATCTGTCATTCGATGTGCTTTGCTGTTGATATGTATTTTTTATATCAAAGACCCTGATGTTCAATGTGAATGCTAGATGCATGCTATAGTTCTGCTGTGTTCTGATCAGAATATCTGTTTGTCAAATATTGTTATGCTGGCATGATATACTTTTTGGATTTTGTTTGGTAATTTCTGGACATATGAATGATTTCTTCATGTTTAGTGTGTCACTATGTTGATAAACACAAAGATGTCTTGTTATTTTGCAATTGCAAGGACTATGGTGCATATATAATCATCTTTGGAATAGCGTGTCACTATAAAACTAAAGTCATGTCCTAAAACTGGCATTTCTTAAATTGTTGAATAGTTTGGCATGTTGCTAACTTGATTTCTTGTATTTTGTTAAATTTGGGTCATCTAGACTCACATGCAGTCTTCATTTTATGATGTGTGTATTTTCTAACAACTATTAGTTGATTACTTTATTTGACGCTATGTGCTTGGCCTCGTGGGTTTTCATGGCTCTTCATTTATGTTGCATTTCTGAACTTATATGTAATAACTCAACTAGGTGTTTCCAAGAGTAGCCTTTTCAAATTGGACAAAATGCATATGATGACCAAGTTGAGGCCTTTTGTCCGCACATTTCTAAGAGAAGCAAGTGAAATGTTTGAGATGTACATATACACCATGGGTGATCGACCCTATGCATTAGAGATGGCTAAGCTGCTTGATCCTCAAGGAGAATACTTCAATGCAAAGGTGATTTCTCGAGATGATGGCACTCAAAAGCATCAGAAGGGTCTTGATATTGTGTTGGGGCAAGAAAGTGCTGTTGTGATTCTTGATGATACAGAACACGTAAGTGCATCGACACTTGTCAAGTAATGCTGAATTACTTAATTCAAGTGCTTCTTTGACATATGTGTGCTAAGATCTTTCCATTTTAATGTCGGTGCTAATGATGTAGGCATGGGTGAAGCATAAAGATAATCTGATTCTGATGGAAAGATACCACTTTTTTGGTTCAAGTTGCCGGCAGTTTGGTTTCAATTGCAAATCTTTAGCTGAATTGAAGAGTGACGAAGATGAAGCTGAAGGAGCACTTGCTAAAATCCTTCAAGTTCTTAAACAAATTCATTACAAATTCTTTTATGTATGTCATTTTTCACTTTGTCAATCTGAAAAAAAAAAAAAATAGTTTGATATCTCTAATATAAAGCTAAAATTGTGTGGTGGTGAATCTTTTGCAGGAACTTGAAGATATTGCTGAACGAGATGTAAGGCAGGTAGTTATGATGGTCATATATCCTTTTTCATTGCAAATTTGTAATTCTAATGTAAAACTTTAGTCAATTAGTTTAGTTTTTACAATCAATTCATTTTCCCCAGGTTTTGAAATCCCTTCGAAGGGAAGTCTTGAGCGGATGCGTGATTGTTTTCAGCCGTATCTTCCATGGAGCATTACCATCACTCCGGAAGATGGCTGAGCAGTTGGGAGCCATTTGTTTAACGGAACTTGACCCCTCCGTGACACACGTGGTTGCTACTGATGCCGGAACTGAGAAGGCCCGGTGGGCAGTGAAAGAGAAGAGGTTTTTGGTTCATCCGCGATGGATAGAGGCTGCAAATTATTTTTGGGAAAAGCAACCTGAGGAGAACTTCGTCCTCAAGAAAAAGCAGTAACTTATCTTGTAGCATCACACACTTTGCTGTGTTCATAGTCTGTTTAGATGTTATATTCTTCGACTCATATATATATATATATATACAAGTCCATTGTGTGCATATTACATATTTTATAGTTCTTACTTTTGATGCGATTTACATTTTAATTGTTTAATTCTTTACTATATCTTTAAATTGTAGTGTATTGTCTGTGAATACTGAATACTAAATTTTAGGCGTTAGAAATTTTATTAAAAAGATTTAAAATTTTTATTATTAGTAACTTTAATATATATTCTCAGAATACAAATCAGTTAAATCCATTAACTATTAATTGGAAGTTTCTTTTAAGTCTATATTATACTAATGATAATGATGTAAGTAGACCTAAATATAGAGGTGTTTTAAGTAATTTTACTTTAGATAGATATACCAGGAGAATCTATCTTTTATTCTTTTCATTTAAGAATATCATAATCTTGTTATTTGTCTCACTTCCACCAAATTTTTATACTTATTATTTTAAATTTTATAATTATGTTCTAATACTAAATAAAATTTTTAAAATGATTCTTACCGATAATTTTCAGGAAAAAAGATGGTAAGCCTGAAATCTTCTCTTCTAAAATATTTCAA
>NC_029792.2:2138753-2145919 GCF_000816755.2 Arachis ipaensis | reverse complement strand
AATCTATATATTCTTAATAAATAAAACTAAAAAAGATAAGTTTATCCACATTACTTTTAAGATATTTTTCTCTTCCTATTAATGTCATGTCAGCAGCAATATTGCTTATTTCACAAAACTTTAGAATCGGCCACTCAATTTTTGTCAAATCAACTATTATTTCCAAATCAGCAATATATATATATACAAAAAAATCTACAAGTAATAGAAATATATACAAATTAGAGTGAAAAATTACCAATGACAATGATTAGAAATTAATAGTACTTAACCAAATTTGTAACCTACAAAGATATTGAATCCTATCCTTATATTAATGATGCTCAATGGAACATCATTCTTTGGACAATATCACCAAACAAACAGACAATAGGTTTATCAAAGTTCGCGAATGAAGATGAGCCTCTTTACTTAGAAATGATTATATTAGATGAAAAGGTACAAAACAAACATATTTATCATATTTTTAAATTGAATTTACAAAAAATACTTTAATTATTTTTTCTTTTTATACTTTTTATATTATTTTATAATACTTTATATATAATTGTATTTTAATATGTTAAAATTATACTTCTTTCAATATGCTATTCATTGTTTCTTTTCTTAAAAAAAATAAATGTAATCATTTTTTTAACTAATTATTAATTATGATTTACTAACACTGCGGGGAACACCTCTTCATGTAATTAGGAAAAGAAATATGATGAACAAATTTAAACATTTGTTACAAGAAGGAAAAGTCAAAAGTTTGAAAATAGAAGATGCAAATGATTTGTATAGCCTAATTAAAGGTACAATGAAAGCAAACTTTTTACTCACAACTGTTGTGAAAGAAATTAAAGATCCAATTTTAAACATTTCCTAACATTATTTTGAATTTGTATCACTTGAGACATTGTGATAGAGTAGGTCAAAGAAAAATATTAACAGGTAATTTCACTTTATACTATTTCAATTATTCAAAAAAAAATCTACACATCTTTGTTCTTTTTATTGTAGATGTCATTGGAAAACTGCATGCATATATATCAAAAGATTAAAGAAAAAAATCATACAAATTCAAGACACATTTTCGAAAGAAGAATATACATGTAAAGATGAAACAAATAATACAATAAAAAGTGCATACAACTCAATAATTCATAAAGAACATGCATTCACAAGCACCTACGACAGAAAGAAGAAAACAATAACTCTAACAACAACCAATAAAGAAAAAGGAGGACGAGCGCCATATAAGAAGACTAAGTTCATCAACTAAAATAAATGTAAAAATCAAACTACCAAATAAAAATGTCACTTTATATAACTCTAACATCCAAATTTTTTGTACTACAAATTATTCTAACTAAAACACCTTTCAAATTTAACATTAGTTTACGCATATTTAATTTAATTCTACAAAACATAGCAATTTTTAATATTTATTATATACTATCATTAATTTACCACCATGCGTATCGCGCAGGTCTCATTTTAGTATTTTGTTAAATCAGAAATACTAGACATTCAAGTATTTTTAAACTAAGTTTTTAACTAAGTCCTCCCACGTTCTTCTTTCTTCTCCTCTTTCTCCTTCTTTATTATGTTGATCATCTTTGCTTCCACCGCTCCTCTTCCTCCTCCTTCGTTATTGTTATTATTATCATTATCTTCTTTTTGCGTACTTTTTTTTTTCAATGTCATTATCGTCATCTCGTCACTGTCTCTTCTTCTTGTTTTTGTTGATGTTATTGTTGTTTAATTTTCTTTCAATTTTTTCCTCCACAACCTCCTTTATTATCATCATTATGGTCCTGGTCGTCTTCATCTTTTTCTTTGGAGGACTATATACCTAGAATATTAACTCATCTAACTAATAAAATAGTAACAAAAATTTGTGTGCTAATGCAAAAAATTGTGTGCTATATGCAAATATGTATGTATTATATGCAAAAATTTGCATACTATACTAATGAAATACACATAATACATCAATTTTGGTGTACAATACAAAAATCTTGATGCATAACACAAAAATTTTGATGTGCATTACATAAATTTTTAGACAATTATTACATAATCAGAACATTAACTTATCCAACTAACAAACAATACGACTATATATCCTTTAAAAATGATCCTTTATTCAGCCTTTTTATTATACTAGATTAACTAAAATTAAAATTCAAAATTTTAAATTTAAATATTATAAACCTTAACAAATCCCAAATAAAATCTTAAATATTCCAAATCAGATTTTCACAAGTAAAACCTTCTCTCCGTAAAGATTCAAAGCTGCAGTGCCTCTCCCTCCTCATCTGTGGCTGCTTTCGTCTTCTTTCGCGCCGCGCACTTCCGCGACGATCTCCTCTTTCAGCGACGCGCACACACCTTCGTGCCTCCTCCATCGATGCGCACTTCCCCATCCCTGGTCTCCTCCATCGCGCCACACACAACCGCCCCTCCTCCCGCACCTCTTCCGTCGATGCTCGTCTTCCCCTGTCTTCTTCCTCGCGTCGTACTCTTTTTCTATCTCTGGTTATTCCTTTTTGTTCGTTTAATAAAATGTTCTATTTTTTTATTTATGCATAATATTAAAAGTGTCTATGTTTTTTTTGTTCTTTTAAATGTTTGCGACTATAATTTTTTTTTGCACTCATGTTTAATTTGGAAGTTGTAATGTTAATGTAATTTAGATATGTCAATACTTAATTTTGGATGTGTTTATGTTGTTCATTATGTTTTCATGTCCATGTATACGTTTTTATTACATGAATTTTACATGTGTTGATAAAATATTTAAAATGCATTCTTATAATTTTGGATGTGGATTTAAATCTAATTTTTTTTTGTCTAATATGCAATTTAGAACCACAATGTCAATAATTTAGAGGTGTCAATATATAATTTTAGATATATTTATGTTGTTTATTTACTTTTAGATGTGTTTTTGACATGAGTTGTGAATATTTTGAATAAAAAAAATTGAAGTGAGTTTAATTTATTTTGAAAAATTCACTAATTTAATGCACAAAAAATTGTTACAAATTTTATAATTTAGTTTGTGAAAAATCAATACATTGTAAGTGGTTACAAATTTTACTGGTAACAAGTATAACAAGTATAATAATAAATTAAATAAAAAAAGTGGTTCCTTAGAAATCAGAAACATGATTAATTAAAAAATTAAAATAATAAATTTAAAGATTGAATAAAACAACAACAAAGCCTTGTCCCACTAAATGGGATCGGCTACATAAATCAAACGATGCCATTGTGCTCTGTCATGTATCATGTCTACAGAGAGACCGTTTACATGTAGGTCTCGTTTGACCACCTCATAGATGGACTTCTTAGGTCTTCTTCTGTCTTTCGCCCCTTATCCATCTTCCATCTCATCCACCCTCCTGACTGGATGTTCTATCGGTCTTCTTCTCACATGTCTAAACCACCTGAGACGCGATTCAACCATCTTTTCTACAATGGGTGCTACTCCAACTCTCTCCCTTATATCTTCGTTCCTTATCCTTTCCTGTATACCAAAGTTTGAAACCAGAAGTATCTAACTCCCTAGCCTTCGCAGCAACCCATTTTGTTTCTTGTAGGCACATAATGTTAATCTTCCTCCTTGTCATGGTGTCCACCACCTCCATGGACTTTCCTGTTAGAGTGCCTATGTTCCATGTCCCAAATCTCAACCTTCTGTCGCTCTGACCTTTACCTTTTACTTTGTGAACTAACTTATTTACCCTCGTCCGTTCACGAAAACGCGAGAACCCTTGCTCATTTAACACTACATCCGGGCACCGATGCAGCGGCTCTTGCTCATTTGACACCGTACTCGATCCATACAGCGCGTTGCTTCCGAGCAACGACTTAACTTTAGTGCAATAATGTCTTTGATTCATGTCATAGGGGTTCGACTATATTTTTATGTTGGTTGTCGAAGACCTAACACAACCCTCTTCCTTTATCCGAACTTGGGACCGGCTATGTACCGCAAGTGTAATATAGGCGAAGTTAAAAGATTGAATAAAGAACAATATTTAAAAGATGAGTAGCATTTTTTACTAATAAAATACTTATACAGTAAAAATTTTTGTATCATATGCAAAAATTTATATACTATGTATAAAAATTTGTGTACTATATTTATTAAATTTATGTTATGTGTAAAATTTTATATAGGGTAAAATATATTTTTTGTCCTTAAAGTTTGATAAAAATTTTAAAAATATCTTTAAATTTTATTTTGTTTTAATTTTGTCCCAAAAGTTTTTTATTTGCATCAAATATACCCCTGACGGCTAATTTTTCAAAAAATTTAAGATCGATTAAACAACAATTTCATAAGAACAACCTCTCAACACAAGCAAATCAAGCATAATTTTCATGCATTATTGTTATATTGGTCTTAATTTTTTTGAAAATTTAGCATCCGAGGGTATATTTGATACAAATCAAAAATTTTTGGGATAAAATTAAAACAAAATAAAACTTAAGGATATTTTTAAAACTTTTGCCAAACTTTAAGGACAAAAAATATACTTTACCTTTTTATATATTATATTTCGAAAATTTTATAGGAAGCGCAAAAAGGAGAAGCAGTGACGTAGACACCTAGACACGTAGTGCGCATATTTTTTTTGCTAGACTTACATCAGCTTAGTTGGACTTAGCTACAATAATCCTTGTACATATGACATATGTTTTTGCTAAATTATCTACTTAGACAAATTTTAAATATGACACCTTTTTAACTATTTGTCTATCAAGTATCAACTATATCTTAATAAAAAAAAGAAATTATTTTAAAATAGAAATAATTTGAAAATAATATATAATTAATTATTAATAAAAAATATTTAAAATATTTTAATTAAACCCGGATAAAGGAGAAGGGTTGTGTTAGGTTTTCGGCAACCAACATAAAATTATAGCCGAACCCCCATGACATGAATCAAATACATTATTGCGCTAAAACTAGGTCGTTGTCCGGAAGCAACGCGCCGTATGACTCGAGTACGGTGTCAAAGCAAGAGCCGCTGCATCGGTACCCGGATGTAGTGTTAAATGAGCAAGGATTCTCGCGTTTTCGTGAACGGACGAGGGTAAATAAGCTAGTTCACAAAGTAAAAGGTAAAGGTCGAAGTGACAGAAAGTTGAGATTTGGGACATGGAACATAGGCACTCTAACAGGAAAATCATGGAGGTGGTGGACACCATGACAAGGAGGAAGATTAACATTATGTGCCTACAAGAAACGAAATGGGTTGGTGCAAAGGCTAGGGAGTTGGATACTTCTGGTTTCAAACTTTGGTATACAGGAAAGGTGAAGAATAGGAATGGGGTTGGAATAATTGTGGATAAGCAGTGGAAGAATGACGTAGTGGATGTCAAGAGGGTGGGAGATCGGATCATCTCTATCAAACTTGTGGTGGAGGGAGGTTCTTTCCATGTGATTAGCGCCTATGCACCGCAGGTGGGTTCGGACGAACAACACAAGATAATGTTTTGGGAGGATCTAGAGAGTTTGGTTCAAGGCATACCTTTGGGAGATAAGATTTTCTTAGGAGGAGATTTAAATGGCCATGTTGGGAGAGAAGTAACTGGATACGGGAGTATTCACGGAGGCCATGATTTCGGGGTGATCAATGCCGAGGGTAAAACTATTTTGGACTTTTCCTCAACCTTTGATCTTCTCATCGCAAATACATGTTTTAAAAAAAGAGACGAACATCTTATAACCTATAAGAGTGGCATGACAAGCTCTCAAATCGACTTCTTCTTGTTGAGGAGAGTCGACCAGAAATTTTGCATTAACTGTAAAATTATCCCGGGAGAGAGTTTGACAAGACAACATAGGGTGCTCGTCATGGATTTTCGCGTTGAGCAAAAGTTGAGGAAAAGACATCATACGAAGAACCCAAGGACGAGGTGGTGGCGGATGAAAGGTGAGGAACAAAGAAGCTTCCTAAGACGGGTAGGAGAAGAGGAAAAGTGGGATGGGAATGGAAGCGCGGAAGAGATGTGGAGGGAGATGGCAGAAGTTATTAGAAGAACAGCAAAAGAAAGTTTTGGTGAAGTTAAAGGAATAGGACCAAGAGACAAGGAGTCCTGGTGGTAGAATGCGAGTATACAAGAAAAGATAAAGATAAAAAGGGAATGCTTTAAAGAGTGGTCTTTATGCCGCAATGCAAATAATTAGGAAAAATATAAGGCGGCTAAGAAAAAGACAAAAGTGGCTGTAAGTGAAGCAAGAACAAGAGCATATAAGGGTCTCTACCAGTCTTTGGGCACGAAAGAAGGAGAAAAAGATATATATAGAATCGCAAAGAGCCGGGAAAGAAGAACGAGAGATTTGGATCAGGTTAAGTGCATAAAGGATAAGGATGGAGATGTATTGGCTCAAGAGGAGAAGATTAATGAAAGGTGGAAGAGCTACTTTTACGAGTTATTTAATGAGGGACAGAAGACTCTTCCGAGCCTTGGTCGATTATGCACAAGGGAAGAAGATCAAAACTTTGACTATTATCGAAGGATTCGAGACTTCGAAGTAAAAGAGGCTCTAAAGCAGATGAAAAATGGCAGGGCAGTAGGACCTGATAATATCCCGATTGAGGTTTGGAAGGGTCTTAGAGAAAAAGGCATCAACTGGTTAACCAAGCTTTTTAATGAGATTTTAAGGTCAAAGAAGATGCCTGATGAGTGGAGAAAGAGCACCTTGGTACCTATCTACAAGAATAAGGGGAATATACAAAGTTGCGGAAACTATAGAGGGATTAAGCTTATGAGTCATACTATGAAGTTATGGGAAATGGTGATAGAACGGAGGTTGAGAAAAGAGACACAAGTAACAGAGAACCAATTTGGATTTATGCCAGGAAGATCTACCACTGAAGCGATATACCTATTAAGAAGGATGATGGAGACGTATCGTAGTAATAAAAGGGATCTACATATGGTGTTTATTGATTTGGAAAAAGCGTATGATAGGGTACCAAGGGAGGTCTTATGGAAGGTTTTAGAAAAGAGGAGAGTAAGGATCGCATATATTCGGGCAATTAAAGACATGTATGATGGGGGCACAACTAGTGTGAAGACTCAAGGTGGTGTGACAGAAGAATTCCCTATTGGTATAGGATTACACCAGGAATCATCCTTAAGTCCATACCTTTTCA
>NC_029792.2:2136897-2138673 GCF_000816755.2 Arachis ipaensis | reverse complement strand
AAAAAGTACCTTTAAAACTTAAAGGTAAATTCTATCGCACATCGCACCGCCCGGCTATGCTGTATGGTAGGAGTGTTGGGCGGCTAAAGGGGAGCACGAACATAAGCTGAGTGTGGCAGAGATAAAGATGTTGAGATGGATGAGTGGTCATACGCGATTGGATAAAATAAGGAATGAAGATATAAGGGAGAGAGTTGGAGTAGCACCCATTATGGAAAAGATGGTTGAATCGCATCTCATGTGGTTTGGACATGTGAGAAGAAGACCGATAGAATATCCAGTCAGGAGGGTGGATGAGATGGAAGATAGACAAAGGACGAAAAGCAGAGGAAGACCTAAGAAGACCATCCATGAGGTGGTCAAACGAGACCTACATGTAAACGGTCTCTCTGTAGACATGATACATGACAGAGCACAATAACGTTGTTTGATTCATGTAGCCGACCCCACTTAGTGGGACAAGGCTTTGTTGTTGTTGTTGTTTGTTGTTGTATTTAAAATAGTTTAATTAACTAAAAAGACATTAAAACTATTTTTTAAGTAATTTTATACTTTAATATCTACGAATTATTAAGATATCAATATAATTGTTCAACAAAATTTGAAACCAATGGTGTATATGTGTTTCATATTCGTGTCGTTAGTGTCTCTTGTATGGATAAATACTTAATTATAAACTTTTATAATTGTAAATTTAGTAAAAATATAGAAATTGATAATAATTAAATTAATAATGTTAAGTGTATATTAAAATTAATTATTAATATAGAATATACATTAAAATATAAGACATATTAAAAATAAATTAAATTATACATGTATTTATAGATAAATATATAGTGTGTGTTTAGATATCGTTTGTAAATGAAAATTTGTATAAAATTGATTTTTTAAAATTGATTTTGATGAAAAATAAGTTTGTGTTAATGTAATTTATGTTTGGCAATTTTTATATCAAAATGGATTATAATAAAAAAAATATTATTTAGATTATACAACTTAAAATTACTTTTAGATGAAAAATTACTAAAAAAGACATCAATTTAAATAATTTTTTTTATATATATACAATTAATTGATTTTAATAAGTTTGTGTTAATGTAATTTATGTTTGGCAATTTTTATATCAAAATGGATTATAATAAAAAAAATATTATTTAGATTTTAGATTATAAAATCACTTTTAGATGAAAAATTACTAAAAAAGACATCAATTTAAATAATTTTTTATATTATCCTATCATTTTACTTTAGATATTTGAATAGATCTTAGTAATTCATTTTATAATAAAAATATTTATCATATAAATAAACATTATTATTTTATAATAATAAAATAATATCTATCTTTTGAGAAAAAAATACAATAAAAAATAAAATTATAAGAGAGAGTACGTACTATACATTCTATAATGTCAAACAAAAAGAAAATGTTCTATAATCTTTTTAGTATTTTATTACTCTTTAATTTATATCATTTTGGAATATACATTTTTATTATTTATGACTCTTTTGTTACTTATATTTAGTATATAATAAAAAATAAAATAAAATACAATAAAAACAAAAAAAAAAGAAAAAAATTTCATATCAAACATAGTATATAATAATTACAACCAACAACATGTATCATATGAACAAAAAAATTACAATAAGAAGTAAATAAAATTGATATGAATAAAATAAAATAAAAAAATAAAAAATTTTATACACAACATAAATATAGTACAATAAAGGATAGAAAAAAAATTTATATAAACAAAAAATAATAAAAAT
>NC_029792.2:2132287-2136118 GCF_000816755.2 Arachis ipaensis | reverse complement strand
TTTGTATAGGATCATAATTTATATTATACAAAATTTTGATAATAAACGTAGTATATAATAATTACAATTACAAATTTTACAATATCAGAATAAAAAATAAAAAAATTAATATAAAACAAAAATAGAGTACATTAAAAAATAGAAAAAAAATCATACAAATAAGAAATAATAAAAGGTAAATAAAATTTATATGAATAAAATCAAATAAAAAAATAAAAAAATTTCATACATAACATAAATATAATGCAGTAAAGGATAAAAAAAATTCCTATGGACAAATAATAATATGAAGATAATAGTTATTGGTATCCTTTTTACAGAAGAAAACGAAGGATATGTTTGGGGGTGCACATGGGCTGGGTTTGATGTGACCCAGACCCAGTCCGAAATATACACCGGGTCTATTTATTTGACTCGAACCCGGCCCTAAACCCGATGAAACCAATACACTTTCGGGCCACAATTATACCGGGTAAAAACCGGGTCATTAACATTACATTACGTTGATACCTTCTTGTAAGCTAGCATGTAAAAATATCCAAATTTTTAAGACTCCAACCATTAGTTAACATAGTAAAATTCACTTAAAAAAATATAACAAGAACCAACCCTTCTTCAAAATTAAAGCATAACCACAATCAATATTAAAGCATAACCACAATCAATACTAATATTGTCTAATAATACCAAATATTTAAACGAATACAAATAATACAATTTTATGTATTAGTCTAAAGTCTTATGCATTCTAAACATAAAACATTAACTTATAGTCTTATAATGACTAATAACACAAAATATTAAGGTTTACAATACTTAAATTCCACATAAGAATAGTCATGATCCATCACTAATAACACAAAATATTAATTGTGTATGATGACCGGGCCACCGGGCCGACTTCGGGTGACCCGAGCTATGGCCCGGACCCGACCCGAAATAATGACCGGGTCTATTTTTGAGACCCGTACCCGACCCTAAACCCGATGAAATCACACCAATTTAGTCCCTAAAGTGTTCGGGACCGGGCCGGACCTTCGGGCCGGACCGGATCTGTGCACCCCTATGCTTGGTAAAAAAGAAATAAATTTCTTACATAATTTTCCAAGAATAATCAATCACCATGAACGTGAATTTTAGTAATATATGCCAAATACATCCATAATAGTTAATTTTAGTAACTAATTTTGGTACACAAGTAACANNNATGTTTTTTTTTTTTAAAAAAAGGTTAACGCAATAAAGGGTCTTTCTTTTGGGTAACTAGTGGGGCCAAAGGCCCAGACAGCAGAAAAGAAAACTAACATGAGTCTTATTATGGGCTCTAGAACAATGTGAGCCCTAGAACAATGTGGGCCTTAACAAAAAACTCCATAGCCATAAAAAGTCCTACATATCTAACACAGCTGAGATCGTGTGGCTGTGCCGCCGCCAATCCCCTTATCCTTGATAGCGGCGTTGGCAAGGGTGGCCGAATCTCTGAAGTTTTGGAAGTAGGGTTCTCTGTATCTCCAAGGTTTGGGGTAAAATAGATTTTTGAATTTGTAAAATTAAGTTTAAATATGTGCTGCTTTTAGATTGTGTAGCACATGTTAATAAAGACTATAAAATGTATAAAAAATATACAAATAGTACATGAAGAGTACATAAAAAATACACAGAGTATATATATACAAAAAACGTTGCATTTTTTTATACATGTATATACCATTTTTTTATCTATGTCTCGATCCTGAATATTGAAACATTTTAATTCATAAAATTAAAAAATTTAATTAATTTTTTGATCATAGACACTACATATCTATAGTAGTTAATTTTAGTAGCTAATTTTAGTGTGCAAGTAACATTGTTGTAATTAAACTATTTTATTAGTAATATATATTAAAAAAATTAAATTTACTTGTAGTGATAATATAAAAAATTTATATAAATATTTAATTAGCAAATGTTATATATACAAACATTTTTGTAACTAAATCTAATCAAAATTAGTACAAACGTTTTGTTTTTAAATGTTTTGTTTTTTTTAAAAGTTAACGCAACAAAGGTTTTTCTTTTGGCTAACTAGTGGGGCTAAAGCCCTACATATCTAGCACACCTGCTGGGCCTTGCCAGGGCTGGCGTCGACAAGCATTGCCGAATCTAAAATGTTCCAAGGTGGATTCTCTGGTATCTGCAAAGCTCGCGGTAAAATAGACTTTTAATTTTGTAAAATTAAGTTTAAATATGTGCTGTTTTTAGATTGTGTAACACATGTTAATAAAATTAAAAGATTATACGAAGAGTGTATAAAGAGTACATAAATAATACATAAAAAGTACATAAAAAATACTATATATATATATAATATTATATTCTTTTATATATGTATATACCATTTTTTTTATGGAATATGCTTGCACATGATTGAGGCCATTATTTGTTTAAACTCACTCATCCAAATTAAGCCTACCCTTTTCAATTACCTTTGTTAACAACTTTGAGCCTTTAAATCCCATTTCACTACAAGAAAACAAGCTTTTTGCTACGCTTTTAAAGCGTAGCGAAAAGTCCAAAAAAGCGTAGCGATAGCTTTTCGCCACGCTTTTTGAACTATCGGCACGCTTTTGAAAGGGTCACAACTGCAAGGTTGCCGGTTGCTCTATCGCTACGCTTTTGGTGATCTATCGCCACGCTTTTTTTTTGCCACGCTTTTAAAGATCGCCACGCTTTAAAAGCGTAGCCATATGTGCCAGATATGGCTACGCTTTTAAAGTGTGCCAATAGCAAGATATGGCTACGCTTTTTAAACGTGCCAATAGAGAGACATATGGCTACGCTTTTAAAGCGTGCCAATAGAGAGACATATGGCTACGCTTTTAAAACGTGCCAATAGAGATATATGGCCACGCTTTTAAAGCGTGCCAATAGCCTTGTCAAATTTGAAAAAAAAATCCTGTTTAGCATAGAAAACTTGGAGCTCAATTAACAATGATCAATGTAACTAACGAATTTCCCCAATAAAATTAGCACTTAAACTTGAATATAATTTAGAAAAAGGAGAAGGAAATATCTGTACACATTAAGGCAATGATATCAATAACTAATAATGCAACTATACAATGGAAGTACAACAGCACCATGATTTTGCCAGAAATCAACATAAGGACCATTGGGGCATTGACTAAGAAATTAAAAGCACGTTTATAAAGTACATATTAACATAAAATTTCAATTCGCGTTGGGGCTTTTGATGGAGGATTTAGGGCAGAGCACGAACAAGAACGGGTTAGGGCAGAGCACAATGAACCTTTTTCTCTAAGTGAACCGAGTCTTTAAACGAAGAAGGGGTTTTTTAATTTATCCCTATCTTTTTTTTTTTTTCCGAGGGAACCTTTTGGCTACGCTTTTAAAGCGTGCCAAAAGGCTTCTAAGAAATGGCTACGCTTTTCGAACGCCGCAATAACAAAACTCGGTTGCTACGCCTTAAAAGCGTGCCGGTTTCTCTCTACGGCTACGCTTTTTAAGCGTGGCAAATAAAAGCGTGGCCAAATCTTGCATCAATTGCCACTCTCATAAAAGCGTGGCCATTGACACTTTTCGCCACGCTTTTAAAGCGTAGCAAAAAAAACGTGGCCAAATCTTTATTTTATCGCCACCCTCATAAAAGCGTGGCCATAGACCACTTTTGGCTACGCTTTTAAAGCGTAGCAAAAAAAAAGCGTAGCCATAGACCTTTTTTCTTGTAGTGATAGATTTAGGATACTTACCATAAAAGTTTTTTGTATACACTATGATTTAATCTGTGAGTTTTTCTTTTTCAAAGAAAATGAGAGTTCTTCGTTTGTT
>NC_029792.2:2129038-2132257 GCF_000816755.2 Arachis ipaensis | reverse complement strand
GTTTCAGAGTTATAATTATGTTTTTTTTTTAAGGTTTAAAAAGACACCATTAATATAAAAATTTATTGATATAATGCAAAAAATTTTGTACCTTGCACGTATAAATGACAATTTAATATCTATGATAGTCAAATAATAGTTAAAGAGAAAAATATTGAAAACCAATGATTTTAGTATACAAAATGTGCAATGGGATTAAAAAAAATATTTTAAAAATTAAAAATCAGATTTACTTGTACACCATGTCCATATATATGGGATAGCTTTGGAGGAAAACCTACTCTTATTTTATACAACTTATTATGAATCAACACTAAGTTACCATGATTATTGAGTACTCTCTAATATCTTCAAGTACATTTCTTTTAAGGGCTAAAGTATATATATTGCATATAATTTTTTAAGAAAAGTGAAAACTAACCTACATGTAGCCCAGCCACATCACATGCATGCACTTTGATTTGTCCATTTACAATGCCCCTCAACAACTTCTAATGATAGTACACTTTGAATTCATTTATGACACATCAGTCTCCAAAACCATAATATTATTATTCATGAAGAAGAAATTAAATATGACTAGAATACAAGAATCGGAAAGCAAAGATTCAACCATTTGCGGTAGTGCAAATGGAACCATAAAGGCAGCAAAAAGCAGATATTTCAGTTGTTTTTTGTTCATCTTCTACTTCATCATCATATACAATCCATTGCAAATTCAGCTGAGCCTTCCAGGTGGATTCAACCATACTCAAAAAAATCAAACATGTATATATAATCTAATTGAAGATAAAATAGAGGAAAAAAAGGACATGGCCTAATTAAAGTTTCTTTCAACAATATTACTCCTTGTGTGGAAGGATAGTTCTTATAAAATTATGAACTTAGCCTCATTATTGTAATAATACAGCCTATACATGAGAGAAAAATGGACTACTCGATCCTGGTTTATTAGACTTTTATTTGGTATATAACTATATATAAAAATAAAAGTGTTTATAAGTTTCATAAGAATGATACATAATTTTTATTCATTGACCTAACTATAAATTAGGTCAATAATATTAAAATCATGTATTTTTGGTATATAGCATACAAATTTAGTATACAACACAAAAAAGGACCATATGCTCAAAACATTGACACTCAACTAATAAAATACACACAGTACATAAATTTTAATATATAACATAAAAATTTTAATGTATAATATAAAAATTTTGGTATCCAATACATAAAAATTTTTCAGAACCACATACCTAGAACATTGACTCATCCAACTAAAAAAATACAGTTGCAAGCAAAACTTTATGTGCTATGTGCAAACATTTTCATACTATATAAGATAAATTTGTGTTATAGATATTGCGATAACCTTTATCGGTAGTTTTACTATCGGATTTTGCAACGATTAGCGTGGCAGTTTTCTCAAGCTGTTAGATTTACTGTCGAATTGAATAATCTATCGAAAAATTCGACGGTAACAAATGACGTGAATTCAAATTAAAATGACGCGCATTTTATCGTTGAATTTTGTGTTAAAGAAATTTGCCTAGTGAAACCTTTTCGAAACTCTTGTTTATTGAAAAATTGTGGGATAATAAGGGAATGCACATTACAATTATTAGAATTTCATGTTTACCTGAATATTTGTTTGTTTTAATATATGCTTGCAATTGTTAAAATTGTAAAAACTAAGAAAATCTTTAGTGTAGGTCTCTGAATTAAAGAAAAATTCTGCCAAATTTTTGTTAAAATTGTTTAAAGACATGGTAGGTTTGTAAAAGATGTGTTGGTTGTTTGTTTTACTATATGCTTGTAATTGTTTAAACTATAAAAACAGAATTTTTTTGATGGAGGTCTTTGAATTAAGGAGAAATTCTAACGAATTTTCGTTAAAATTATTTAAAGACATGTTTGTCTTATAAAAATTGAAAATTACATTTGGTGTAGGTCGCTGATTATAGCCGAAACTTTGTTGAAATTTCTAAAAAACTTAATAATTAAGTTGTAGTGTTGGTTAAACTCTAGGTTGTTTGTGGCAAATTGATTCTTAATCATCATTTGTGGATGTACGAGATGGATAATAGGCAATAGGAAAGAATAAAACTTGAGTTTTTTGAGGGGTTGATCAGTTTGTTGCGTATGTGTTTAACATAGAAATTAATAGGTCTCAAAGGGTATCTAGGTGTCCATGTTATAAATATCGACTGATTAAGTAGTTAGGAGTTTCGAATATAGCCCTGCACCTTTATCATAATGGGTTTAAGGATGGATATTGAGTGTAGACTATATAAACACGAAAAAATTGATGAGCAAGTAATCAATCAGTTTGCACCTATTGCCAATAATAGTGAGGGTTGGTCAAGGAGAATTAACTTGATTAGAAAAGTAAATATGGAAGACATAAATTGAGAAAGTAACCATGAGAGATACAATAAGACGGTCTTTGATGCAGTTGGAATTCAAGCTACAAAAAGTGTCGAAGAAGATCCTAATAACCCGGATGTAGCTAAATTTTATCACCTTTAGGGCTTCTTTCACCTCGGCTATCAGCCCTGCAGATCCGTAGGACGTAGATTTGTGTGAGCAGATCCATATATAACCTGACCCAAAGCCTGCAGGATCATGGTCACCAGCGGTCACTAGCTCCATTAGTTGAGGAGAGGTACAATGAGTTCCTTGCATGTATGACGGAAAAGGATGCTCAAGATGAGGAGACAGAGCTCTTGAGACAAGAGCTCAGACAGGAGTTGGAGCAGATACAATGCATATGACAGTAGATGGCTACCTACTATCAGCAAGTGTGCGTGGGGACAGTGGTGCATGAGGCAACTCCTCCTCATCTGCACTTGTGCCTGCAAACACCGACACTCACAGTACTGCCGAATTAGGACCAGCAGTGAGATCATCAGGAGGAGGAAGACGACGATGATTATGACGACTCATAAATTTTATGGTTTTCTTTTGTGTAATTTGACGTTAATATCATTTATTTTATTGACAAGATTACTTTATTATGTTTTTGACCGTTGTTATTTCAGATTATATCGTAGTTTTTTATTTTTAATTATTATAATATTATTTAGTTTTCATCAGGTTATAGTTATGATAATTATAGTTAAAAAATATTAAATAAAAATTATTTTTAAAACATAATATTACGTAGAATTTTGTATGCATTTATTTTTTTTGATTTACTATAGCAATCTAAATAAG
>NC_029792.2:2122371-2129015 GCF_000816755.2 Arachis ipaensis | reverse complement strand
TTAAGAATTTTATCGATAAATTTGACGGTTTATATGTCTGTATTTTTTAATAAATTTTTGTGTCATAAAAGCTTAAAAAAGTAGAAGCAATAATGTATAGATGCATTTTTTTTATTAAACTTATGACAACTTGATTAAAAAAAATACTTGTACAAATATTCATCACTAAAAATTAAAATAAGTTAATTAATTAAATGCGTAACCCTCACTTTAATTTAATTAATCACTTTCAGAAGACATAAGCTAGTAGCCATCTGATGTATATGTATCTCACGTAAAAAAGACTAATAATAATATCCATTTAATTAATAATTATGTTACACTAATATAAAAAAACATGTCATTTAATTAATTATATGTATAAGAATTATGTTATGTGTATATTAAAATTAGTTATTAAAGTTAATTATCAGTATAAAATATATATTAGAATATAAATATATATTAAAAATAAATTAAACTACATATATATTTATATAACTGCTTTATATAGGGGAAAAAATACAGTAAGGGCATAGTACAAACTGCACATTGGTTGATTCTGAGAATCTTTAACAGTATTTATTAATTTGAGTCTAATAACTAGCTATGGCCTTAGTTACTTCACATTTTTTGGCGATAACGTAACAATAATATATGAAAATTTATTACAGCAACATCATATATACGTTTTAATTATTCTTATAACTTTTAAATGAAAATATGTGCACCGTGGAACACATGCTTGATGCTTTGATTATTCTACTTTCAATACTCCTCTCATATCTTTTATTTATCTTTCTTTCTCATTTCCATTTTTACATAATACTTTATTAATTTACGAAATCCAAAATGAATATTTTTTTGAAGATATTATTATAAATAAAAGGCAAGGGTTTGAGTGTAAATTAAAGTCCTAAGAAATAAAGAAATAAAGCATCTAAGAATTATGCACGAAAGGTTGTGATTACCCGCTCCACAATAATCATAATAATCCCCACCACATATCACATGGAACAGAATAAAGAATATATAATATTATTATATTATCTCTTAGCTTTCTACACCCTTTTGCAATTGGTAGGTAATGCTATAATAATAAAGCGTTTCATCCAAAATAATTAGAGAGTTATCTTCTTTTTCTTTTATATAGTATAATAATGTAATCAAAGAAAAGAAACTAGAAAGTTAAAAAGACTAAGAAAGATCATCTAATATACATTTGTTAGGGAAAATATAGCTTTCTATTTCATTAAATTCAATATGTTCGAAGTAGAAGATTTGCAAATAAAAAAAAAAGCTTTAATTTAACATATTTGTCAATTCATAGTGTGTTATATAAAGGAAGCATAATCATTCTGTCTTCCACTCTTGTCTACCCTCTAGAATGATAACATAGGTGTGTTTTAATTAAACCATAGGCTTTGTTCTAATTTATATGTTATCTTTGATCTTTTTTATGTCACAAGTCACAACAGTACTGTTGCCATAAAGCCCACACTTTCGACAATGAATTGAAGCCAATTACTTCTAATTCACCATCACTACTTATTAATGGATTACCACAATAATGTTAGGGCGACAAAAAATAATAGACCCAAAAAGCTTAAATTTATTATATTTAGTTGTATTTATTTATTACATGGTGTATTAAATAAAATCCAAAATAATAATTTTTTAACAGTTTTTTATTAAAATTTTATAATTATCAAACATTTTTTAATTGATTAATTGACTAATTTTGGCACGGCATATAAATAAGGGGAGTAGATCCTTTCCAGTGAAAAAAAGATCCTTTCCAGTGAAAAAAAACTGGATGGTGTGAAGTGTTTAATCAACTATTCATTACTCTCTCTCTTATTTATTTATGGTCCCACTTATAGAATCAAAAATGAGAGATCACTAGATTCTGTTAAGTGTTAAAAAAACTGAAGAAAATCCATTTCCATAAATAGGACCTAGTTGTAAAATTGCACATTCAAGGGTCTTAACCATACCTAATTAAATTAATTACAACAACTAAGGAACATTGAAGATGCATGTGAAACTCCATTAATTGCTTTGTCCTTTGTTGACAACAGAATGATAAATATATATTCTATGGCTACCCTTTGCTCATAGTCATGTTCAGCATTTACGAATGAACATATATATACAACAGTGTTGATGATTGAAGCACCCTATTTTTCTTTAAAAAATTATGATAATGATTAGCATTATATTCCAAGACAAAAACATTTCCCGAGTTAAATATTGAAGATGAAGATTAATATAGAAAAGGACATTGTACATCAACAATATTACTAATGCTGAATATACAACATAATTGTATGTACTATGTAGCAAACAAAATACGAGAAAAGCATCTATTCATACCCTAATCGAATACTAAGGCTCAAGTCAAAAATAAAGGCTTAACCTAAAAGATTGTCTCCCACTCGACACCGACTTTTCTTCTAGAAGTCAGATCTAACCACGACTTGGCATAAAAAAGTCGGGAGTAAAGAGTAGCTGACAGATAACACCAATTTAAATGAGTAACTGCCCTCTAAAATCTCTCACTCACTTCTAGGAGCCATATCTCAACTTTCCTAAAATAAAGAGATAGTTATCCTCCTTAAAAGGTGGAGCTACTCTAACGGTGGTTATTGGATCACCATTATAAATACACTGACACCCTTAGGTATCTCTAAGTGCCAATACTCTCTAAAACTTGCTTAGACCTTTGCTGACTTAGGCATCGGAGTGTCTTTGCAGGTATCACCCCCATTCTCTCTCGCACACAAGTCGGAAAGAGGCTTCCAAGCGTGAACTTGCTCGAAGGCTTCCTCCATTAGACGATTGGGCCAACCTATCGAGTCCAGCCCATTAATCTCTGATTACCAGGCTTCCTCCATTAGACAATTAGGCCAACCTATCGAGTCTAACCCATTAATCTCCGGTTACCCAACGTAACAGCATCTAATATATAGGTAAATCTAAATTTCATAAATAATGAGTTTAATAATATATTATTCTACGTGAGTGCAACACACATGGCAGATCATATAATTGATGAAAGAACACATTATTTTCTGATTTGATTATACGAATTAAAAATAGTGATGAAGATATAGGTGAATTATGCCCTATTTAAATAACATAACGAGATCCATAGCAGCGAAGAACATAATTATATAAACATTTTTCACTTTTTATCTTCATTATTCTTTCAAAGCATGCATATTTTGTTTTAGCATCTCTTGTATCTCCGCTGTCTTATAAAAAAGACAATAATTAAATACTACCTAAAATAAGATATTGCCATATCAAACATGGTGACAATGCAAGGTTTCAACATGAAGCAAGAACATATAATTATATACGGTGCACATTCACGTTCTCCTTAGAATAGGGGGTGCCCCATGTGATAACCATATGATCAAATTCATTTTTGTCATTTTGTTTGGCACTACATATACTACAAATAAAGAATAGTGTAGTATCATATTAGTCTTTGATTATCTATGTCTATCTCACACGTGTGACCCTCTCATTTCTATCCTTTCTCATCTCTTCTGCAATATAATCAAGCTGCCTCCTTCCTTTCATGCAACCATGGGTCTTATTGAACTTCATATGATTATATTTGTAGCTAAGGACACACTAGTACTAGTTTTATGTATGAAAAATGTTAGTTTTTATTATTTTTCTTTTATATTTAAATTAGTCAATTTTCAATTTAAAATAAAGAGCTAAGACTATTATTTAGTGTTAAATTGTTGTTTAATTTATTTTTTTATAATAAATTTTAAATATTTAAAAATTATTTATTTTTAATTCTTTTTAATAAATTAAAGATATTTTTTAAGCACTATAGCAATCCCTCTTGAATTATTATCACCAATCAATCTTTTAACTTTTTTTTTTCTACATTACACCTAACATTTTTCCATGGATATAAAAACCAAATCTGAACAATGAAATGATATGCACCTCTTCCCACTCCCACTCAGGTCACTCTCTCGTCAAACACAAACAACATAACATAACATGACGTGTCCAGCCTCGCCGGAATTCGATCTCGACAACCTCAAAGCACTCAAAATTCTAGGCAGAGGCGCCATGGGCACCGTCTTCCTCGTCCAACACACAACCACCGCCACCTATCTTGCTCTCAAGGTGGTCGACAAGTCCTCCGTTGACGCAAAGCCAGACTCCGACCGCCGTGCCCGCTGGGAAACCCAAGTGCTGTCCCGCCTCTCCCACCCCTTCCTCCCTTCGCTCCTCGGCACCTTCGAAACAGACCACTTGCTTGGCTGGGGCGTCCCTTACTGCCCCGGCGGCGACCTCAACGTCCTCCGCCACCGCCAAGTGGACCGCGTCTTCTCCCCCGCCGTCATCCGCTTCTACGTGGCCGAGATCCTCTGCGCTCTCGACCACCTCCACTCCATCGGCATCGCCTACCGCGACCTCAAACCTGAAAACGTCCTCATCCAACAAACCGGCCACGTCACCCTAACTGATTTCGACCTCTCACGCAACCTCACTCTTCCCAAACCGAAAACGGTTACAATAACAAATCTCATAACTGATCCCAAGGCCTCTAACAGAAAACATGACACGTGTCACCACCAGAGCCAAAAAGGACTGAAGAAGCCTAAGTCCGCGCGAGTCAGTCCTGTTAGTCGCCGCAGGCCGAGTTTTTCCGCCGGAGAAAGGTCGAACTCCTTCGTCGGTACGGAGGAGTACGTGGCTCCGGAGGTGGTTCACGGGGATGGTCACGAGTTCGCCGTTGATTGGTGGGCCCTAGGGGTGCTGACGTACGAGATGCTGTACGGAAGGACGCCGTTTAAGGGGAAGAACAGAAAGGAGACGTTTCGGAACGTGTTGATGAAGAAGCCTGAGTTCATCGGGAAGCAGACGGTGTTGACGGATTTGATCTCGCGGTTGCTGGAGAAGGAACCTTCTAGAAGGTTGGGTTCCGTACGTGGAGCCGATGAGATCAAAGACCATGAGTTTTTCAGAGGTCTCAAGTGGGACCTCCTGACGGCGGAGGTGGTCATGAGGCCGCCGTTTATTCCATCCAGAGATGATGAAGCCCACTTCACGGAGAAACTGACTGGTGGCGGTGCCGCTGGCGGAGTGGACGTAAGGGATTACTTCCAGAGGTTGAAGGCTCCGCAGTCGCCTTCTTGCGAGCTTCACCGGAAGAATGTTTCGTGGGGAGAATTCTGATTTCTGAGTGGTGGTGGCGCGTCATAGATAGGGGTAGTTAATAGTTATTCTTTTTTAAATCTGTAAATCTCAAATCTCTGTATATAGAAAATAACGTAACGGGGGAAACGTGAAAAACGGCGTTACAATGCAAAATTATGACCCATAGAAAAAATATAGATAGATAATGAAAATATTAAACAATGTGAACAATTGATATATCAGATGTTCAATTTATTAGGTGTGTGGATGGTTATCCTAATATTAAAATTTAGGTAAATAATTTGGGAGGTAGATAATCTGTTTTTATTTTATTAGACCAATTTTAGAATTTATTGTTCACATTGTTCACAAAAACAATTGTCTACTTAACAAAGTATATAGTAATTAAGTAGTATACAGTATATAATGCAATTAGAGTTATATAATATTAATTAATTCAATTTTCTTCGTCATGTACATAGAGACAATTTGGAAATGTTGTCTCTTTTATGGTATAAGATTAATATCAACGAATCAAATCTTATTATCATGCATGATATGGTTAATTAACAAGTGCAAATTAAACAATTTGAACTTCAAGTACGTTCTATACAGATTAACCCCAATTTAAGAAACTGATATGATGACAAAATAGGTTTGATCTTCATTTATAAAGTCGGGTTGTTATTAATATATATGGAATAGAATTTTAAGACAACTGGAAAAAGCATACACTATATATTAAAGGACTAAAGGCATCTCTCTTTTCTTCTTCTTTTCAAAGTAGGCATCTCTCTTTTCAGAAGAAAGTATTATTATCAGGATCCACTTATTTTAATTCTAAAAGCATGTGCTCAAGCATGTTCTCTCTAGAAGCTTATGATGTGCAATAATCCCTCTTCTTAAGGTGCTTCTATCTTTATGTTAAGTTGGTTGATTAACATACTTATCAAAATAATAATGAACATATTATATGGCAGCTGGTGTAACATTAAAAATTGAGAGATAGATTTGTAGTATCATTTCAATTCAAGCAGAGAGCCAATTATGGAGAAATCAAGGTTGAGTTCGTGGATTATTATTGTCCTCTCTTATTTATACACGGTTTTTATATATTTTGAGGGGAAAAAACAAAAAAATAATCGGAGGAAACGTGCAGTTATGATAAGAGGACAAATTACTACAAAATTGCGAAAATAAAAAAAAAGTGGTACGGTGGTATAGAAAATAAAAAATCTCAATCATTCATTATTTTTTTTTGTCAAAGTGTGGAATTTTCTTTATTTGAATGTATGAAAAAATATGTGGAGTCTTAGTTGTGGTGCTAACTGCTAAGGTAGTGACAAATGCTATATATAGTGTCACCTTCACTCCCTTGTCTATTATGCGGAGATTAAGGTCTTCAGTGGAAAATTGAAAGCAATTATATTACATCACAAATTTCGTCATATTATAAAATATATATTAAAAATATATAAATATATGAT
>NC_029792.2:2118861-2120076 GCF_000816755.2 Arachis ipaensis | reverse complement strand
TATGATAATTATCTTTTAATATACAGGTAATAATATTTTTGAATTGCAAGAGACAACAACGTGAACGAGTATTCTTTGTGTCGGCCAATTTGATTTTAGCGTTTGATGATATGAGGTGTAATTAATTAGTACATGAAGAAAAATAGACCACTTGTATAAGGATTAATAAGGACCTTCTCTAAAGTAATTAATTGTTTCACGTAGCTGTTTGTCTTCTTCCAATTGATGCCTCAATCAAGCTATAAAGATTTATTGTACGTATTCGGTTGCACAATGGATTTTCACTTTCACTTAATAGCAATAAGCACATGCATGCTCCTTCATGTGTTTTATTTTGGATTGAATAGCAACAATAATAACAAGACATGCCTCCTGGTGTGGCCCTTAGTGCCTTTATGACATTTCCCTACTTAACCAATGTCGCTTTTAAACTCATGTGCAGTTATTTTCATATAAATTTGACGGTCGATAACAGTTAGAAGTTAAATTAGTTAAATTTATTAAATTATTTAATAATTTTTTATTACTAATTTTATAAAAAAATAACTGCAAATAAATTTTCAGCTTATTAAATTGTTTTCATTCTCATATCTTCTTTTCTACTGTCTCCGATCTCTATTGTCACACCTAAATAGTTTTATTGTGTCTTTATTTGGAATACTATTAAGGTTGCACATAATAGTGTAATACATACATACACGTCTTTCGTTTAATTTAAAATTTTCCACTAACAAATTCTTATCCTTCAATAGTGACAGTTATTGTCTTATTCCAAGTTTGGGCTTTAATCTAATTCCTTTAATTTTGAGTGTGTAAAGTGTAAGTTGCCGAAAGATATAGGTGTAATTATGACAAGGAAGAATTTAGTCCAAGCTTTATATAAGAAACACTACCTTTAAGCATTGGATTATACATAAGTAATTTCTCATATAAGTTTATGCCTTTTAGGCTTTTACCGTCAAAGCGAGGAAACGCAAATCAAACTATGATTGGTCCAAATAAAAGTGATATTATTATTGGACCTCGATGCATTATATTCATCGCACGGCCACATCCTATCATGAGTTTTGTGCTGCTTTTTTTGACCATACGTTTGAGAATAGAGACATTCCATTACAGAATCGGTACTTGCATTAATAATTCGAGTGGCATCTTTCTCAACAATCAAGAACGCACCCTACCCTAAGTACACATTTTGGATAATAATCCACACTA
>NC_029792.2:2110034-2118666 GCF_000816755.2 Arachis ipaensis | reverse complement strand
CCAAAATAAAACTTAATTATTTGTATAAAATATATATTAAAATAAATTAATTAATATATATTTATATATAAATAAATAATAACTAATTTGATGAGTAATTTTTAATACGTATGTAATATTTTTTAATTCACGATAATCTATTAGCTACATGCCGGAAAGACCGTAAACTATATCAGTGATCTCTTATTGGGCTTATAAATTTGGATTTACGCAAAAAGAAATCTTAGTTTGGGCCATGATCCATCTTCATTTCTGTCTCCTATGTTCTATGGGCTTTGGGACTTGGGCCATGTGTTTGGAAGCTCTTAGAGACAAAATGGTTTAGAGACCAGTTAAATTATACCAATTTTGGCTAATAATAAACTCCATTTTTTTTTACCAAAGATATGAGACTCGAACCCGTAACCTCTTAATTGAGTATGAGGAGACTATGTCATTTGAGCTATTACTCATTGGCTTTAAAAATTTGGAAAGATAGGAGACTTGAATCCGCAACCTCTTAATTGAATATGTGGAGTCTATGTCATTTGAGCTATTACTCATTGGCGGCTAATAATAAACTCTTAAACGAAGCTAAGACCTGCGATGGATATATCTTCGAAGGATTTGGATCCTCTAAATTTTGAATTTCACTTTAGAGAGGATCCAAATCCATCCTCCAAAACTAAAATAAATTACCGCTAAAAGACTAAACAGATAAAAATCTTTGACAAAAGAAAAAATATGATAAAAATAATAAAATATATATCTTTTTATAAATAACAAATAATTTATATACTTGATCTTGGGGGTATTATAGGAATCTAGACTAACAAGTAACATCACATGTGGAGCTTTGACCTTCCAACGTAGTTATAACATAAACATCTACATTGAATATTTACATACAAACACTAAAGCTTACATATATAATTACATACAAACACTAAAGCTTACATATATAAACATTACATGAATGACAGGATATGAGTTGGGGTAGTATTTTTTTTCCCTTATAATCTACTCTATGATCATGAAATCGAAAGCTTCCCCGGACAAAAAGAACTTACCTTGTGAGGCAACCATTTTGCACTTTATCCTAATTCCTATAACTCTCCGAATCTGTAGAAACAAGACAAGCAAGGGTATCCATCGAAACACGGATAGCTACAACAAGCAAGAAACAACATATGCTTTCTCATTCAGCATAACTAATAATAAACACTAACCAATTTAGTTTTAGATGATGCTTCAATCCAAACATAGCTTTCTAAAGCAGATTCCTAGCATCTACTCACTCACATGCATGCCAATGCCATCATCACCTTCTCAAAACACCATATACATCCTCCATGTCCTCTCTCAACTCTATACTATAATACATTTATCTTTCCAAAAAACAAAAAAAACAACAAGTGTTGACTTTTTTGAGTGTTTTATTAAATTGATTTCTTATGTCTTCTTTCGGGTGGTGTAAGCAAGCTGTTGTTATTCGCTTTAGAAAAGTCTAGGGGACAACAACTTTTGTATTTTCTGGCCAGCACTTAACCATTAAAACAAAAGTGAGTAATTTCCTACTATTAGATGTAATCTCACACCATTAAAAACACTATTGATGACCAATTGATAATTATAAAACACCAAAATTACTGGCCCTAACATTCCTCGTTGGCTTTTTCCCAAGATTCTTCCGCATGCTGCTGTAAGTTGCACACTTGCACTTGAGTAAGAAATATTCACACTTTAATTTAAGGTCCTTTTTTTTTACCCAACCAGCTCTGGCAATTACATATATATCCCAAACTGTAACCTTGCTTTTTAAGCTTTTAGACTTAGAATTTAGAAAGACTTTCTATGTTGGTTGTTTAGTTTTTAAATGTGACTACTTCCAATGGCTGCAAACTCAAAGCTACAATTTTTTTTAACTGTATATATCAGTAGTACATAGCCACTCACATGTCTCTCTTAAGCTCTGTACTCTCTGCTCTTATTTCTCTCTAGTTTCACTTGGGAAAACCAAAAGCAACATTTTTTTTTCTCTGTTTTTCTACTAGTTGAACTTCAACTCATGCATGATAATGGTTTTGGGGAGCTTAAAATTGTTTAGTTGAATTATTGAGGAGGAAGATGGGTTTTGTGTTAGTGTTAGTTAGCATGGTTTTGGTGTTGGGTTGTGGTGATGGTGAGGGTAAAGAGTGCACAAACCAGCCTACACAATCACACACATTTCGTTACCATTTGTTAACATCTAAAAACCAAACACGGAAACAAGAGGTAATGTCACATTCGCGCTATCATTTGACTCCAATAAGGAACATGTCCTTGAATGAGGAACAAGAAGAAGAAGAAGAAGGGCAAGATGATGATTGGACAATGCTGTATGGGAGAATGAAGATGAAGAAGGAACCAGAGGGTTTACTGAAAGAAGTTTCGTTGCATGATGTGAGGTTGCATGGAGGTTCAATCCATGGTCAAGCACAGAACACAAACTTGAAGTATCTGTTAATGTTGGATGTTGACAGGTTGATTTGGAGCTTCAGGAAGACTTGTGGTCTCCCTACTCCTGGAACACCATATGGAGGCTGGGAAGATCCAACCATAGAAGTCCGGGGTCATTTTGTTGGTTAGTCTTTCCTATTTCGAACAACAAAAATGCTACGTGAACACCAAAATCAGCCACCGTGTATTTGTGGATGCGGGTTACTGATTTGGTGGGTGATTTTTTGTGTACAAGTATTTCATTTCATTTAATTGATGGTGTGTGGAAGCATTTTTGTTCAGGGCATTATTTGAGTGCATCAGCTCTAATGTGGGCTAGCACACACAATGAAGAATTGAAGAAGAAAATGTCAGCACTTGTTGCAAATCTCTCTATCTGTCAGCAGAAGATTGGGACAGGATACCTTTCTGCATTTCCATCTGAGTTCTTTGATCGTTTTGAAGCAATTCAATATGTTTGGGCTCCCTATTATACCATTCACAAGGTACTATAACTACTACAACAACCATGTGTGACTTTGACATGATGAAAATTGGAGTAATAACTTATGCAGATCATGGCTGGCCTTTTGGATCAACATTCCATAGCTGAGAACCCTCAAGCTCTGAAAATGGTGACATGGATGGTTGATTATTTTTACAAGAGAGTGAGGAATGTGATAAGAAAGTACAGCATAGATTGGCATTATCAAACCCTGAATGAGGAAACTGGAGGAATGAATGATGTCCTTTACAGACTATATTCCATCACAGTATAGCTTAAATTAATACTCAATCTGCTTTCTTTAACAATCTGTTAGTAATGGTGTATATACTTAGAATTGTGAATACTTCAATGTATGCAGGGAGATCCAAAGCATCTATTACTTGCTCATCTTTTTGACAAGCCATGCTTTTTGGGGTTGCTTGCTGTAAAGGTAAGGGGTTAAAATGTTAAATTGATTCTTTTACTATATTATATGAAGTATGAACCAATTATCAACAATACTAGATATTTAAGGGACTAATGGTTCTAGAATTATGTTTTTTCATATATGTAGGCTAATGATATAGCTCAATTTCATGCTAATACACATATCCCAGTTGTTGTTGGATCTCAAATGCGATATGAAGTCACCGGTGATCCGCTTTATAAGGTGAATTGCTTTCTGTCTGTCTGTATGTTCATTACATTGTTGATTTAAATTCCAAAGGCTTGATATTTATATATTTGTGTTTTATTTGGTGTTAGGAAATTGGAACATTCTTTATGGATATTGTTAACTCTTCACACAGCTATGCAACTGGAGGAACATCAGTGAATGAGTTATGGTATCATTGCTTTCAAAATAACTCCATATATGCTACAAAGTTTTTTGTTTCTACTTTGATACTTTTTCTGCATAGGTCTGATCCAAATAGAATGATAGAGACCCTAAAAGAAACAAACAATGAAGAATCATGCACAACTTATAACATGTTGAAGGTACACTATTCAATCATGCATCAGTTTCTTGAAAATGTGAACCTCAAAATGTAACACTTGATATTAGTAATGTTGGTGAATGTCAGGTTTCGCGCAACCTGTTTAGATGGACTAAGGAGATATCATATGCTGATTATTATGAACGTGCATTGACAAATGGAGTATTAAGCATTCAAAGAGGAACAGAACCTGGAGTTATGTTATACTATCTTCCACAAGGTCCTGGGGCCTCCAAGGCTATATCAAAATTCGGTTGGGGAACTCAGTTTAACTCTTTCTGGTGCTGCTATGGAACCGGTGCGCGCATATATACATATATACATGCTTTGTTTGTTCTATCATATCTTACAAATAGTTGAGTATAACAAACTAGGCTATGTCATGTTTCAATAGGAATTGAATCATTCTCAAAGCTTGGAGATTCCATCTACTTTGAAGAGGAAGGGAAAAATCCTAGTCTCTACATCATTCAATACATATCAAGCTCATTAAACTGGAAATCTGCTCAAATCATGCTTAACCAGACAGTTGTTCCTCCATCTTCAATGGATTCTTTTCTCAGAATCTCACTCACTTTTTCTCCTACTAAGGTTGTCTTATTTTTATGCTGCAGATACATACAATCAAGCCATTAAGATTCTCCAAATTTCTCTTCTTATTTCATTATTCTTCTTCTAATGCCTATGTTGCAGAAAACTAGTAGTACTTCATCTACTCTTAACCTTCGGTTACCAACTTGGACACATATCCATGGTGCTAAACTCACATTAAATTCTGATACTTTACCTTTGCCTTCTCCAGGTGTGGATAATCTACCTTGTGCTTATGTCTTATGCATAGTAAAAAAAATGAATAAATATATAACAAATAACAATAAAATTTAATTTTAATGCACTGCCTGTAACCGATTGTGCAGGAAACTTTGTGTCAATCACGCGGAAATGGAGTGGTAGTGACAAGTTGACCCTTCAATTTCCCATTCCCCTAAGAACAGAGGCCATCAAAGGTACCTTCACAAAGTTATTATTCGTTTCCATCTCTAAAATTTATCAAATTATTCTTATGTCACAGTGTGAATGTTACTGATGGTGATACCTTGTGTATTGTATTGAATTAAATTCAGATGACAGGCCTGAATATGCCTCCATTAGAGCAATTCTCTATGGTCCCTACCTTCTTGCTGGACATAGCACTGCTGATTGGGACATTAAAACTGCTTCCAATGCTTCTATTACAGATTGGATTACTCCAATTCCAGCCATTTACAATACTCAGTTATTTTCATTCTACCAACACTTTTCAGGATCATCTTTTATCTTAACAAGTTTAAAAAATTCACTGACAATGAAAAAATCACCAAAGCCTGGGACTAGTTTGGCTCTTCATGCAACCTTTAGAATCATTAATATCCAAGCAAAACATTCCTCAAGGATTTCAACTACACTGAGAGATTTTATTGGCAAATCAGTGATGTTAGAACCGTTTGATCTTCCTGGAACACAAGTAGGTTCTGTTTTTGTTCTGGTATCAGGATTGGATGGAAGAAATGAAAGCATATCCTTAGAATCCAAAAGCCATAAAGGGTGCTTTGTGCATAGTGGCATGAGTTCTGGTAAAGAAGTAAAAATAAGATGCAAGTCTAATTCTGATGCTGATGCTTCTAGTTTCAACAAAGATGCAAGCTTTATTGCTAGAAGAGGACTCAGAAAATATGATCCTATAAGCTTTGTGGCTAAGGGAGCAAATAGGAATTTTCTACTGGAGCCATTATTGGCCTTCAGAGATGAGCATTATACTGTTTATTTCAACATTCAAGAGTGAAATAAAAGGGTGTAACTTTGTTCAAGTATCAAACAAAATAATAGTTGGTGCTTTGTCTTCAATTGAAGAGCTAATAAATGCAGAGTGAATCTGTGAATAGTATGTATCTGATCTGCTGCAGTTAGTAACACATGAATTCCTGACATAGGTAGAGAAAATAATTGAATATACTTTGATGATTGAATCATTAATCATTGCAACTTTGTTACACAATGAATCTACATCAATCATTTCATGGTAGCCCATATTGGCTTATCTACCACCCCTTTGGTTCACCTTTATCTGTGGTCTATCATCCATGGATTAATGTATAATAATAATGACATGAAAAAATGAAAAGCAAAAAGTGATTTAGCTTAAACATAACTGCATGCATTCATCACATGTAGGCACCGCCAACAAATATGTCACTCAATTCCTGTTATAGCTATGAAGAAAGAGCATGAATTGGATGAGTACATGTGAAAATGGAATTAATTTGAAGTAGTGATGAGAGTGATTAACCAAATCATATTTGGCACTTTGGTTTGGTCCATGTCACAAGCAAGTGGAAAAAGAATGAAACATTAGCCACTGAGAATTAATTAACAACACATGTTTCATTTCATTTCAGACAAACGTTACAAATTGATGACCTTTAATGCATCATCAACTATGTTTTTTTGGTGATTCTCTCACCCACGTGTGTTGTCTATCATCCCATTGCTCTTATCCACTCATTTGTTTACTTTTTCTAATATCTCAGATATTTATTATCGTCCTAGAAAGTTTTTCAGATTATTTAAATTTTTAAAAAGGTTTATTTATCTTGTATTTTAAGAATGTGGGTTAATATTATAAATTGAAAAAAAAATATTAAAAATATAAAAAATTTAAATTTTTAATACATTTATTTTGTATTTATTTTAAAAAAATTTAAAACTTTTCACTAATAATAATAATCTTATCATAGACACATATTAATTAAAGGAAAAGTCTAAGGACAGCAACTTTTGTGTTTTTTTGCCAGCACTTAACCATCAAAACAAAAGTGGATGATCTTCCACCATTAAATGTAATCTCACACCAATAAAAATACTATTGATGGCCAATTGATGGTTACAAAACACTAAAATTACTGGCCCCTAGCATTCCTCTTAATTAAATTCTTTTTGACTCAATTATTTTGTTATGTATAACTTTTTACTATTTAATATTTGATCTTTTTCATATATTTTTTCTTGATTCTATCTAAAGAGTATATAATAAAAAATTACATCTAAAATATAATTGAAAAAAAATTGAAAGAATCCGAAGAAAACAATCTCGCCAAGTCTCAGCTTCAATTTTAATGTTAATTGTAACTTTAACCCCTGCAATAAAAAATAGAAGAACAAAAAACAAAGTAAGTGATGAAACTGAAAGCAACGTATGATTTGATTCCGAGATAGGAGTAAGGTAGCTAGGAACAAAAAATATCCATTTTCTTTCACACATCAAGGTACGACCTCAAATAGCCAGTTATGGTGAGTATGCAAAAGTCATTAACACATAATGCATTAAGATCGTACACCAAGATGGTCCTCTAAAAAGTAGAAAACGATAAATGCACAATAAAAGGCAAAGGAGAAAGTGACTTGCAACTTTGGAACCACATTTTATTCAGGTAATCATCACTTTCAAAGCTTAAATTCGTTTTGGTCTGCATTCACATTCATGCAAAAATAAAGAACCAACGTGCATGGGTCATATCCAATTAAGCTTAGTACTTTATTCAGCGTACACAATTAATAACTAATAATAAACACATGTAATGTCTTCTTAAATTCCTATTACAAAATTACAAAAGCAACCATCATTAATTAAAATATTACAGTACCTTTTATGAGAGGGTGAGAGTTGTTTTAATTTAATTATATGGTAGAGCTAATAATACAAGTTACAACACAACATTAACATTAACATTAACATTAACAAGGCTTGTTGAGGGGCTTTCCGCAGAGGCAATCGTTGAACACAAACGACGACGCTTCGAGGTGATCGAACGGTGAGCCCGTCGGAATTGGGCCGCAGAGATGGTTGTGACTTAAATCCAAGTGGCCCACATAGGAAGCTGAAGTTATGGATTTCGGAATGGGCCCACTAAGCTTATTGTAAGACAAATCAAGAACGGTGAAGTAAGACCTAACACCGAAGGCGTCTGGGATTTTACCATCTAAGCTGTTACGACTTATGTTTAAGTCACTTATTCCAGAACTAAACAGGCTCACGGGTATGGCCCCCGAAAGCCTGTTCATATCCAAGTTTAATGTGGAGAGAACCGCCATTTTACCCAGCGATGAGGGTATGGGCCCGGAAATTAGGTTTCGTGATAGATCTAGATCCGCTAAGCGGTAAATTCGAGTGAGTGATTCAGGAATGGGCCCGCTGATCTGGTTTCCACTTAGTAAGGCCCGGCTAAGCATTTGAAGGTTTCCGAAGGCCCGTGGGATAGGCCCGGAGATCTTGTTGTTACGGAGGTCGAGATGCATGAGGCTTGTGACGTTCGTTAGCGACGGAGGGATCCAGCCGGAGATTGCGTTGTCGGCGACGTTGAGGACGGTGAGGCGGTGGAGTCTGCCAATGTCGGAGGGGATTGTGCCGGAGATTTGGTTTCCGATTAGGTCGACGATGCGGAGGAACGGTAAAGAGGTGATGCAGCGAGGAATCTCGCCGGAGATTCCCTTCCAGTCGGCGATGGTGATGCTGGAGAGACGCTTGAGCTTGCAGATCTTCGGAGAGATGTATCCGGTCATGTAGCCAGTTCGGTGTGCTCTCTCGAATATCGGCTCCTCCGACTCGCCGCGGAGGTTGATGTCGGCGACGCGGCGGGTCTCCTGGTCGCAGCTG
>NC_029792.2:2103596-2109881 GCF_000816755.2 Arachis ipaensis | reverse complement strand
CTCGTGGAGAGCGGCCTTGAAAGCCAGCAGCGCCGCCCTGTCCGACGGCGGACACGAACTGACGGTGGAGCACATGACGAGCAGTACTACAGCTAATGCTGCAGCTGCTGGCGTAGTCTGTCGTGTACAAGAAACGCCGCCCATTGCGGTGGAAATTTTATTAGTTTTGGCGGAAGAAAACGCTGTTTAAGAAGTTATCAAGTGAAATGAAAAAAATGTGCATGGCAGTATGGGGCATCTCTGACAACGTAATTTATACTGTTGCCTTTTGTTTTATTACGATTTTGCCCCCCTACCTCAGCTTCTATCCAGGGAAGTCTTTGCCTGTTTAGTCAACTATTATCATTAGTTTCAACCACATTATTTAACTTTAAATATTCATTATATGCATGTTTATCTATATATAAAAATTATTAAATAATTTAATATATTTAACTAAATTATTTAATTTAATATCTTTGGTATTTTTTATATAAAGATATAACTAGTTGAATTCCACATCTACATTATTAAAATATATTAACTACAATAAGCATTACTTGTATACAAATAACTTCTTTTGAATTATTATTGTTTATCGCTATTATATGATAAAATGCATAGTTAGTGAGAACATAGGAACATGGGACATGGGAGTGAGGATTGGTTTGGGGTAGCTGTGTGTCTAACCAAGGCAAAGGAACATGGGAGTGAGGATAAGTTTGGGCACCTGTGTCTAATATAAGGGTGTGACAGGTACACAGATTATTGAGGGTTTTGAATTGGATACATTCATTCACATGCAATTAGATGAAATTTCCAGACCTAAATATAAATAAATATTATCAACTTATTGTCTTCTAGTTATTACATGTATGCGTAGGTATTATTATTACTATTAGATTAAGATCCTTCAAATTGACCAATGTCTCATTTAACTATGGAGTAGTTAATTATATATTGTTCGTTCTTATATAGCAATCACATTTCCAATTCCTGTAGGGCGTGCTTAAATAATAGAGATAGAGAAGATGTCACATACATGTGAGTTGGGAAAGGGTTCATGAAATTTTGTGGTTTCGGGTTCTTGCTATTAAGGTAGTAATGAAGTTAGGACCATGTCATACTCCAATATGGATTCATGAGTATTAATAGTATATAGTATGGTACAATCAAAACTAACCCCACAAATACCTAAATCTTTGTCCCCCCCAACTTTAATTTGGATCGGAGTTAAGTTTAATTCCATAGTAATCAATTAAATGTACTTGATTCAAGTCTTTATTAGCCGTAGCCAGTAGGATAAGTACCGTGCCAGAATAATCTGGATATGCATAAACTAAAATGGAGGACCCTTGTTAATGAATTCAATTGCTTCATTGTGGTTGTGGTCACAATGAGAAATGACCCACTTGTTTTTGCATTGCATTGCATGAAGATCTTGCATATGGGTCATGTTGATATATATGATCAAGCTGTCCGAAAAGGACAATAATATATATCCGATCATATCGTATCTTTTTTCTTCATCCCATTATATTTTATCATCACTCTCTCTATCATTTGTATTTTTCCTTCTTAATATAAATCAATAAGAAAGATAGAATATCTATAATACTATTTTTTTTTTGTAAAATAAATAAATAAGGAAGAGATAACAAATATAAAATAAAAGGTATAATTATATAACCCTAATAGTAATATCTATCACAATTATTATCGCAATATAATTGATGTATTTACTAATACTGTAGTAAAGAATATAAGAGAGTGAAGAATGCTTTATTATTATTAGTTGTGTGTAATATGTCTTAGATTTTACTACTATTTATACACGTACAAATAATTCCTTTTCAAAGGCTTCATAAATATTAGTCTTCCTTAAAGAACTGAACTTTTCTATTGGAAAAGCTTAGCCACCCAACATTGTGAAGAAAGTCACAATGCATTAAATAGGCATCCACCCATGTTTATCATAACACTCTCCCTTAGATGACCATTTAGGATTATTGCCTCGTTAAAACTTTACTAAAGAAAAACCCACTGGAAAAAAATCTTGGTGAAGGAAAAAGAGTACAATATCCTTTGGTGATGGAGACTGCCTCATTAAAAACCTTGTCAAGAAAAACCCAATAGAAAAAAACCTGATCAAGGGAAAAAGAGTACAGTCTCCCCTTGTTGTCGACATCATTTAATATCTCGAAATCGGCGCATCCCAATCTCATGTACAAATCTTTCAAAGGAGGATTTTGCGAGTGACTTTGTAAATAAATCTGCTAGATTGTCACTTGAGCGAATCTGTTGGACATCAATTGTCCCTTGATTTTGAAGATCATGAATAAAGAAAAATTTGGGAAAAATATGCTTTGTTCTATCACCTTTGATATATCCGCCTTTAAGTTGAGCAATCCATGCTGTATTATCTTCAAACAGGATAGTTGGAGCTATCTTATGATCAATCAGTCCACATGATGACAGAATATATTGGATCAAACTCCTCAGCCAAAAACACTCGCGACTAGCTTCATGTATCGCTAGTATTTCAGCATGATTAGAGGATGTTGCTGCAATCGTCTATTTCGTGGATCTCCATGATATAGATGTACCACCATATGTGAATAGGTATCCTGTTTAAGATCTCCCTTTATGTAGATCAGACAAGTATCCAGCATCTGCATAGCCAACTAATTGTGACTTGGATCCATAGGAATAAAACAATCTCATATCAACCGTTCCATGAAGATATTGAAAGATTTGTTTGACTCCACTCCAATGTCTTCTGGTTGGAGAGGAACTATATCTTGCTAGTAAATTCACAACAAATGATATATCGGGTCGTGTATTATTAGCAAGATATATTAGCGCTCCAATGGCACTAAGATATGGTACTTCAAGACCAAGGATATCTTCAGTTTCTTCTTTAGGACGGAATTGATCTTTTTCCACATCCAAAGATCTTACGATTATTGGCGTACTCAAGGGATGTGACTTATCCATATAAAATCTTTTCAAAATTTTGGACAACTGCAGGTGTCTTTACTATGTCTTTTTCAACAGGAATAATATTTACCTCTTTTTTCTTTCGAGGATTTTTGTCTTTGGAACCGACAGGTCTACCACGCTTCTGGCGTGTATTTGCTTCTGTGGCAATTTGTCCAACTGAGACATCAAATCAAATTGGGGCATTTTTCGCTGGTATATAAGATTTGGTTATCCTCTTTGTATCGGAAAATGTATCAGCCAATTCATTTGCTATTCTTTGCAAATGTATAATCTTTTGAACTTCTAGTTCACATTGCCCTGATCAAGGATCTAAATGCATCAAGGATGATGCATTCCAATTAAGTTCCTTTTTAGGAAGCTTATTCTCTCCCCCTAATGTTGGAAATTTTGATTCATTAAAATGACAATCCGCAAATCGGACTTTAAATACATCTCCAGTTTGTATCTCAAGATACCTCACTATAGAGGGAGAATCATATCCAACATATATCCCCAATTTTATTTGGGGTCCCATTTTGGTGCGATTAGATGGTGCAATGGGAACATATATCGCACACCCAAATATTCTTAAATGGAAAACATTTGGCTGCTAGCCAAAAGCTAATTGCATAGGAGAGAACTGATGGTAACTCGTTGGCCTCAATCGAATAAGTGCTGCGGCATGTAAAATAGCATGCCCCAAACCGAGGTTGGAAGATTTGTTCTCATAAGTAAGGGTCTAGCAATTAATTGGAGGCGCTTAATAAGTGATTCTGCTAATCCATTTTGTGTGTGAACATAAGCTACTGGATGTTCAACACTTATTCCATTAGCCATACAATAAGCATCAAAAGCTTGGGAAGTAAATTCACCAGCATTATCAAGACGAATTGCTTTGATTGGATTTTCTGGAAATTGTGCTTTTAATCAAATAATTTGAGCCAATAATCTCGCAAACGCCAGGTTGCGAGAAGATAATAAGCACACATGTGACCATCTCGAAGAGACGTCTATCAGGACCATAAAATATCTAAAAGATCCATATGGTGGATGAATAGGTCCACATATATCACCTTGAATTCTTTCTAAGAATTTAGGGGACTCAAATCCAATCTTTACTAGTGATGGCCTTAAAATTAACTTCCATTGAGAACATGCAGCACAACAAAATTCACTAGTTTTAAGAGTCTTCTGGTTCTTTAGTAAATGTCGATGGGAGTTTTTAATAATTCTCCTCATCATAGTTGTTCCCAGATAACCCAATCTATCATGCCAAGTTATGAATTCATTTGGGTTAGTAAACTTCTGATTTACAATGACATGTGATTCAATTGCACTAATTTTGGTATAATACAATTCAAATGAAAGTGAGGGTAATTTTTCTAATATAACTTTTTTATTTGAATCATGAGTTGTGATACATAAATACTCATGATTTCTCTCATTCATTGTCTCAACATGATATCCATTTCGGCGAATATCTTTGAAACTCAACAAGTTCCTCAGGAACTTGGTAGATAATAGTGTATTATTTATTATAAATTTTGTTCCTCCAGGAAACAAAATTATAGCTCTTCCGGAGCCTTCTATCACATTGCCTGAGCCAATAATAGTATTAACATATTCCTCTTTTGGCACAAGATGGGTAAAATATATATCACTTTTGAGAATGGTGTGCAAACTTGCACTATCCGCAAGGCATACATCTTCATTATATATCCTTGCCATTTTTTTCAAAGACAAATAATAATAATAAAATGAGTAGTAATACATGCACAGTCAAATTGAATTCTTAATTGAAATTATTTTTTTAAGAAACACTGTACATAAAAATAATGTCATATACTAAATTTTTATTTTAAAACTTGACACATTTAATGATTTCAAAATTTATAAACATTAATATTTCATTATTTATATACATCATATTTGAAACTTAAATACATATAAAATAAAACTTAACAATAAGTTTTTTACATTATTTATTTACATGGATACTTAACAATCTCATATATTAAACTATTCCATCATTAATCAAATGACTAATATTTCTTTCAGGATCCTCAAAGAAATCTGACACATCATAATGAGTAGTGGAATTTTCAGCATCATTTGAAACAAAATTCGTTTCCTTTCCTTTATCGTCTTTTTTCAAAGATGCTTGATAAAGATCAACTAGGTGCCTTGGGGTACGACATGTACGTGACCAATGGTCCTTTCCACCACAACGAAAACACTTATCCTCTGTTGATTTATTTTGCCCAAAATTTCTTTCTTTATCCCACTTCCGGTGAGATCCTCTCTTTTGAACATAATTCTTTTTCCTTCCATAATTTTTCTTGTTACTAAAACCTTGCCATCTACCTCTTCTGGGGTAATGATTTGCCACATTTACTTCAGGAAATGGGGCGGCGCCAGCTGGGCGCGCTTCGTGATTCTTTAAGAGCACCTCATTGTTGCGTTCAGCAACAAGAAGATAAGAAATTAACTCAGAATATTTTTTAAACCATTTTTCTCGATACTGCTGCTGTAGGAGCACATTCGAGGCATGGAAGGTTGAGAAAGTTTTCTCCAACATATCATGATCAGTTATCTTTTTTCCACATAATTTCATTCGTGAGGTGATTCGAAACATTGCAAAATTATATTCATTTATGGATTTAAAATCCTGCAGACATAAGTGCGTCCATTCATATCGAGCTTGAGGAAGTATTACTGTTTTTTTATGATTATACCTTTCTTCAAGCTCTTTCCAAAGATCTGCAGGATCTTTTAATGTGAGATATTCATTTTTCAATCCTTCGTCAAGATGACGACGAAGAAAAATCATGGCTTTGGCTTTATTCTTTCTGATAACGTGTTGTAAAATAAATAAATAAAGAAGAGATAACAAATATAAAATAAAAGGTATAATTATATAACCCTAATAATAATATCTACCACAATTATTATCACAATATAATTGATGTATTTACTAATATTATAGTAAAGAATATAAGAGAAAGAGAATAGTATAATAGAGAGAGTGAAGAATGTTTTATTATTATTAGTTGTGTGTAATATGTCTCAAATCTTACTACTATTTATACACGTACAAAGAATTCTTTTTCAAGACTTCATAAAGTTTAGTATTCCTTAAAGAACTGAACTTTTCTATTGAAAAAGCTTAGCCTCCCAACATTGTGAAAAAAGTCACAATGCATTAAATGGACATCCATCTATACTTATCACAATATTTTTTTTATGATTACTCCCGTCAAAATGTAACGAAAAAAATAGTTAAAATATGAATATGTGTTGTATTAAATAATTTAGCCTAATTTA
>NC_029792.2:2093907-2103090 GCF_000816755.2 Arachis ipaensis | reverse complement strand
TATACCGTATTTGGAGAGGGAAAATTGAATAGTGTTAAGTGCTAACTGTTTATTTTTTTTTTCAAATTCTCCAATAATTTGAAGAAGCGAAGCCAAATATGAATCAAATAGCTAAGATGTAAATATATATTATGTTAAGTAATTTAATTAAATATGTTAAATTATTTAATGATTTTTAATTATTATATTTATATTTTTTAATTTCTAATTGTTCTTTTATACATACGGGATATTATATTTGTTGAGAGAAAATTAAATAGTATTAATTAATATTTTATTTTTCTTCAATAATTTGAAGCAAGCATAAGGCCAAATATGAATTCAATAAGTACATGACTAGACGTCTAAATTATTGGGGCGCATGTGTAGATTTTTCAATTATTGTATTTTTTTTGTTTTACATTCAAATGAAATAAGAATCCGAATCAGCCAGTGAAAGCCAGTAATATTCCAGAAAAAACTTATCCGCAAGATTCTAAGCTTCCTTTTGGGATAGATAAACAAGTTTTATTATATTGTTTTGTTTATATATACTAAGATTTCGAACAAGACCTGACAATTAGGTCGGCATATGCGTGCATTCTAAATATTTTACAAGACCCCTTCAGAATATTTATGAATGTTGATTGACTAAATCAATAGCCAATAATCGTGCCATATCTTAATTAAGGTAATTAAATATATTAAGAGTGAGATGATTGCTAAGAAGCATGTGTGTACATGTGCAAAATGATCTTCATCACCCAGATGGTTGGTCATGGAATTATAGGGCCTCAGACCCTATATATGTCTTGGTCAAATTAAATATATGCCACATATTTAATTTATATATATGTTACATACAAGAGTTTAATTTATATATACGGTCAAACAAAGTGTATATATATAGATATGCTGGCAAGAATCCATTATCTCTTTTGTATTTATAATAAACAAATAGATAAAGTATTAAATTGGTCCTCTACGTATGAGCGTAATTCTGTTTTGGTCTTTAAGATTTAAATCTAAAAAAGTTTCATTTAGCTTTAATTTAGTTCCATCGGAGGACAAAGATAAATAATTAACGAAATGTTCTAGATGACAACAGTATAAGAACAAGGTCGATAATCTAGAGAATAAGTACAAGCTCCAAAGGCATAAAATCAACTGTGGATGCATCAATACATTTATTTATCATTTTTCTTATAATTAAAATGAAATATTTTCTATAAAACTAAAACAAATGTTAAATACATGTATTGATGCATCCACGGTTGATTTTGTGCCTCTGGAGCTTGTAATTATTTTCCAAATTATTTGCTGTCATGCAGAACATTTTGTTAATTATTTATCTTTGACCTCACAGTGGAACTAAATTGAAACTAAATGAAACTTTTTTATATTCAAATAGGATACTTTAAACCTTAAGGACCAAAACAGGATTACGCCCCAAATGTAGAGGACTAATTTAGTACTTTACCCTAAACAAATTAAAAGGAAACAAGGTGACAACTTCTATTTTTTTTTTTCTCACAGTATTTTTTAGCTTGACAGGTTAAAAACTAATTCGTCGTGGATTTGAATTCCATTTAAGCGGACAAATAAACTAATCACTCGACTAACACGAATTGGTTGATAAATTAATGTTTAGGGTTAAGCATATTAGGCGCGAGAAACATGGCTTTCGACAAGGACGATTACGCGTTTGATAGTTAATTAGTTATGATTTATTTCCTATAGTATCTAATATATAATTTACAAAAAAAATGAACACAATATATTCTGTATTTCTGTATAAATAGTGGTGACAGTTGATTTTTTATTTTAAGTAATAAACAACCTTGAGTCACGCAATGTTGAAGTTAGATTAATAATAAACAATGTGCTTGGAACTTGGTGGGTATCCCGACAAGGAAGAGATATATGTGGAGGAAATTTAGATCCTTAAATGAAATTCGAAGTTATTTCTAGACCGACACTTGCTTAAACTTAGGAGATAAACTCCTAAAGTCCTCCTAAGTAATAATTGTTGAATGTTTTCTGAATTCATCCAACAGGGTAGAGGACTAAGTAGTAGTTTGAGCATTTGTTTATTGAAAGAGGTGAGGAAGTTTCCAATAGCTGAAACAAGTGGTCAAGACCCACGTTTCGTTCGTATATATATATTATGCTTTAAAATGACCTCGTAGTTTATACATTGTATTTATTCAATGCAGCATTGCAGCCCCTTAAATGCACTAAAGGAACATTTATCCTTTAGCTAAAAAAGATATCATATAGGATATGATTGATCCACTTTAGAGGACAATGGATAATGTGCAAAGTGGGGGCCAAGACATCACATGAAATTGCAGGAAAAAGGAGGGAAGGGAGCTGCTGAAAGGGAATCAAAATAATAAGGTCAAATTTATGCTTAAGGATTAATAACGCTCGGAAAGAAAACTAACTACAAACTAAATGGGGCAAGATATCCTTATTTATTATCAGCTAAGATACTCACTACCTATTTAAGAGGGTGTCCCAAAAGTAAAATCCTATATCTAAATCTAAGCTTTTACGCAATAGGCGATCAGCACAAATTTCATTTTGCTACAGAGTTTCTAAGTTGCAATTTTTCTTTTTCCGTTTCAAATTAAGAACCAATGTTTTCTGCGGCAACAAGCTAAACCGAAGACAAAGGCCACCCAGCCCAAATATCGAACATGCAAAGCCCAAATATAGTACACTATTATACCTAAAAAATCTACAGAATAAAAAAAAAGTACAGTAATATTTAGTGGATAACTGCATATGCAAAATGAGTGGTTTAAACTTTAAACTTTTATCATACTATTTCCATTCCAATCGATTGAAGACCTTAACAAATAATTAACATCTTCTTCCGATATCTCGATTAATAATATTCTTGCTCATTTCGACGATCCTCAATATAGAACAAAAAAATAAAAAATTCCTAAATATAAGACTATTGAAACCCCCTATTTTAAAAAAAGATTTAATTAAATATAAAAGAATCAAAGAATGTAAACTAAAATACCAAATCAAAGTAGATACTATCTTCCCCATCTTTAATCCCACGTCAACCTCGAATCGTTAAGAGGCCCACACAAGTTGATACATATTAATCAGGCTACTCCCCGAACATGCCTATGGAAGGTAGGGGAAAGTAAGGACCAGATGAGCAGCTTCTAATGAATTGGGTAATAATAAGTGGGCTTTTTGTAAAAAGATGATGCGAAATATACGAGATCACAAACTTAGATTGATAATGGTGACCTTTGTAACACGATCAAATTCACAAAAGTCAAAATACAAGCACCTACAATATATTACACAAACCCAATTAAACATGAAAAAACAACACTAGCAAAAGAATCGGTGTCTCGTCGTAAGGGCACCAAGTTAGCACAACTATCCAATTCAATTGCCGCCTAGCCTCTACACATTACATATGTACAGTTTAATTATTATTATACATTGTCTTTGGTATGATGAGTTTCATGCAAATGAGCATGAAACTGTGCCGGTGAAACGTTGTGATTGTGGAACAGGGCTGGAATCATACTGTGAAACTGCATGGGGATGGCAGTATGTGGAGGAGTCAAATCAGTTGGATCCTGTCGCAAGAATATGCAGACGTTAAAAATTTGAAACCTTAACACACTCATGCTTTCACTAATATATCATGAAAATTCATATAACAAAATCATCAAGAGTACCAATTTAAAACGTTTTCCGGAGCACAAGAATTGGCACATATAAAAGGCAAGGGCAGATAGTCAGATACATGATTGCATACATCAACCGGGTCCATTTATATAATATGCAAAATATGCAGATTTTATAACCCAGGAATAATCCAATATCTAATGGAACAAAAAAAAAAAGAAAGAAAAAACTAACTAAACTAAACCTGAGAAAAGAATCAGCCTCCTCTTCTAATTTTCCCTTCTCAAAACAAAGTCAAAATGGGTATTTCAGGTCTGCCAGTGACTTATCTTATGGTGAGGAGTGAGGAAGAAAGTTAGGTATTATGATTCGCCAATGAAAAATAACATACAAGCATTAAACAAGTACTCAATGGCTCAATGCCTCAATCCAACCATATTTTACTACTAAACAAATTTTCACCAACAAATGATGCAATGTGTAGTCAAGACCTCTAAAAGCCAGTGCAACAAATTTAGGCCTGCCACTACTATGTCCCCTAGGGAGCTCTTGTGTAAATCTAGCTTAAATACAGAACACTTTGGCTGGAATACACCTGCATGCATGATGCATCTTTAAGGAGTTACACATGCCCCTTAATTTGCTTTTGAATAACCAGGAGTATTTTGTTCTGTTGCTCAGCTCATGGACACTTCAAGGTGGCATTCTCTTGCCTTATGGGATTTGCTACCCTATCACATTAGTTGAATTCTCATTCACCTATTTTTATTTTGTGTGACTTTCATTTTTTTTTTTTTAAGTTATTGAGGATATCTAATCCTGGACAGTGCATTTAATTACATAGAAAAGTATACCTAGTGATTCAATCATAGAAAACAAGTTCTTTTATAGGAAATTTGATGAATTAGCAGTATTTATTCACAATAGTCAAATCTAGACTCTGATGGCAAAAGCAAAAGTTAGAACATAGCATACCACTTGTTGAAAACCATCTTTCACACATGCTGCTTCAAGCTGGGAAACCTACAACACAGAGAAAGAAAACTCAAAACCAATTACTTTAAAAAAAAAAAAATACAACAAGGTCAATCATCAATCAGCAAATTTGCTGACCTTCTCTTTATTTTGTTCACCATTTTCTGTGCTTCCAAGATTCCTACAAGCTACAAGAGTCCTCGCAACCTTATTACTTGTATTAATTTTTGGAACAGGGGTTATATTATTAGATGAAATAATAGATTGATACTCTTCATCATTACAAACAACATGGGTAGCTGAGGCATCAGCTCTTGTATCATTCTCAACAGGGTTGCTCAAATTTGCACATTGCTTTAAAGCTTCGCTTATTGCACCTAAAGCGAGATAGTAGCTTTCCTGTGATAAAGAACCTTCTTCACCCAATATTATGGCCCGTCGACATAAATCATTGAATCGCCGGACCTTGAATTGAACCTCTTCCAGCTTTTCACCAATAGGATGCCTGCTCAAAGCAGCATTGGTCCATCTCTGCAATATATACTTTGATGGGATGCTGAAAACCCCAGACATTTGTAGAACAACAATAGCATGTCTACAAAGATAGCCTTTATATTCAAATGAGCGACATGAACAACATATATCTGAGTTAGACGTGTTCCATTCTACCATATAGTTTTCATTGTTTTCAAAGTCTTTCACAGAATAAGTTTCAGTCACTCCAGTGTTCTCTCTCTTGAGATGGCAAGCAGCTGCACCCAAAACCTCAACCTGAAACCTTTTGTAAATTTCATGTGTGTAAACTAATAACATTTGTTTTTCAAAAGGGGAAGGAGACCTCAATTCAGGTGTTTCATGCCATGCATCAAAATTTGCCTTTGCTTCCTCTTCATGCCTGTCTCCAAGAATAACTCTGTACTGTTCTACAAATTCTCTCAATGAAGTATCAACTTGGACATAATTGTCAAAAAAAGCATTTAAACTCTCTGAGCGAGAACTAGTAGAAAAGCCACCAAAAGAAATATCTCTCATGAAAGTAGGCACCCAATATGCACGATCATCATACAGGGATTGGACCCACGTAACGTCTCTAAGGTTAAACCTGTCGACTAACTTCCACCATCTCGTTTCAAATTGATCTTCTGTCCATGATTTATATATACATTTGTTGAACTTCTCCATAAAGCTATCATGCCACGTGCCTAAACAATCAAGCTGCTTTGGTATCTTTTCCAAAATCTGCCACAAACAATAATAGTGCCGTGTTCCTGGAAGAACAGCAGCAACAGCTGCTTTAATAGCATCATTTTGGTCGGTAAGAATAACTTGTGGTGCTCGTTCCTCCATTGCTATAAACCATGTTTGCAGCAACCAAGCAAAAGTATATACAGTCTCATCGGCAATCAATGCACAGCCAAGCAATGTTGGCTGAATATGATGGTTTACTCCAATGAAAAGTACCAATGGTATTTTATACTTGCTTGTAAAATACGTTGTGTCAAAGGAAACAACATCAGAAAAGTAAGCATAATCTTCTAAGCCTTTAGCATCAACCCAGAACACATTTCTCAGTCGATGCTCTTCATTCAAATCAACTGCATAGAAGAACTTTGGATTCTCTTCCTGCATTTGCATGAAGAGTTCAAGAAGCAACTGTGCATGCCCTGGTTCTAAAATCAGACTCCGTCCACGATCATGTTGATTTTTCATGAAATTCTCTAAACAATCAACATTTTGATACGCGCTAAACAATTTAGAAACTGTAGTTGAGTTCTTCCTCCGTCGCATCCGAACATCATTACTCAGTGGATCAGAACTCCTATGACTCCGAAAAAAATGAGCTTGGGCAGGCAAAAGCTCATGATTATGATCCTTCTCAAATCTATAGACATACCACTTACCATCCTGTCTTCTCTTCACATGCATGCTTGCTTTACAACCAATTTTCGGAGAAGGCCGCGGATTAATGGCATCATCGGATTGCTGCTTATTACCATACCTTATACACGAAAATTTAGCATCAATGAATTCCTTGGATGCCCTAGACCTACGACTGCTCAACTTGGCAGTACCAAACCCAGCAGACTTAGCATATTCTTTGTAAAATGCATATGCAGCCTCATGAGATTCAAACTCCATATCATTCCGAGGCTCCAAAATTGCGGTACCCATGAAAACTGAAGTATCCGTCATTATTCGTGGTTAGCAATTTAGCATTCAGATCCACTTCAATTCACAATCAATTGTTTCACACTTTCCCCAAAACGCAACTCACATTGCATTCATGATTCATGAAAAAGTGGCCTTCTGCGTTCCAAATTAGTATGCTGAATTAACACGGATTCAGTTAAAAAGTACAATCGAGAGCTCTGAAACCTACCAATCAAGAAAAAAAGGAATAAAAAGTAAAAGTTAGAGGAAGCAGGGGTGAGCTTACTGGTGATTGAAACTGTGTTATTGGGCATGGCCGAACGCTCGCTCGCGATCAAAACTCGAATCAGCTACCACCACTTTATTCACCAACAAACAAGGCATACTTTTAATTTCGATTAGCAAAATCTATTAAGCTAACCATGGATGAGTTTTTTTCTTTCTTTTTTTTTTTTTGGTCGTGAGAACGATGGATGAGTTTAAAAGAAGAAAAATCTGTACAATTATAATGGGCTTGGGCCTTGAGAGGATGAAGTCCATTTTTATTGAAATAAAAATCCTTTTGGTCCTGTTGCCCCATCATATACAAAACGAAAAGCCCTTTTCATTTAGGCGTTATCTTTCGTTTTGGGCCTTCAGGCCCCCTACTAGCACCAAACAAGTTGAAAAAAAAAAAACAAAAGAACTTCAAGACTTAGCTGAATAGTAAATACTAAATACATAAATCAAGCAACTTGGACTGGTTGAATAACTAACTCACTCGTTCACTTAAATAAGTATCGAAAATTTGAATCGTGTCTTGTGTATACAGCAACCCACTAGCTAGCGACAAACCCCTTAAATAGAGCTCAGATATGTGACAAATTAGTCTTTAGCCTGTTGTATTGGGAGATACCGTAGACAACCAAAAAAATATATAAATAAAAAAAAAGAAAATTTAATAACTATTAAATTTATAATTTTCATACTACTTTAATTTAAAAGTAATTACACTCATATTTTTTCAGTTTAAAAATGTGATCCCTGTGAAGCAGTCATACATGTACGTATATATGTATAGCTACCTTACATTCCCAGTTTAGAATAATGATTTAATAATTAAGAGAGAAAAGAAAAAAAGAGTTTTCTGTTTAAAGAGAAAATAATATTAAAATTATGGTGGGGGTGTGGTGGCTGAAGCATCTCGACTCTAGTACTCTACCACTGAGTTGAGTTTTGTCCATAAAGAAATTATTGAATTTAATTGAATATGAAAAGGTAACCCACCATTTGTCAATTGATATATATATCCGCGTCATCTCTCCAACAAAGTAGGAACCTTTTCTATATACATGTAACATGTGTTATGTGTAATGCATGCTTTCAAAGATTCCCATTCCAAGTACACACTAATATAAATACATGAGAAATGCTATTTGTACGTTAAAATTAGTCACTAAAATTAGTTACTAATGTATTTGTGTATAAATACATGTGTGGTTTAATTTATTTTCAATATATATTTATATTTTAATATGTATTTTATACTGATGGTTGACTTTAATGGCTGATTTTGATATACACGTAACATAACTCTAAATACATCCACACTTACACCACAATTTCTTTCTTTTTAGCTTTAATTCACTACTTTTTCTTTTTAATTCGCGGTAATAACACTTGTCCAGCTTAATTACTATTATGAAGCTAAGGTTGACTTTGATTAATATTGCCACAAAATGTACAGAGAAAGGGATGTGTATACTCTCTATCGCATTCACATTTCACACCAAGAAATATAAAATTATATAGTAAGCTTTGATTTGCGGGTAAGTGACATATAATATATGATATATAACAAAAGTGGATAAGATGTATTGAAATCAACTACTATATATACTGATGGAACCACCAAAATTGAAGCTAAATCAATTATCAAAGCAATCGTGCCGTAATTGGCAACACAGAAAGCACAACAAAACTACCTCTCATTCTCCTAATACGCCTCACAAAAGCTTCGAAACAAAGGTAAAACTTGGAATAAGAAAAGCTTTTTTTTTTTTGTTTAAATGAGTATTTATAAATACAATAAACAAATAAATAAATAAACCCTCTATATATGATCCAACATTAACTACTGATAACACCTCTAGTGATAACTAGGTTTGGGTTCGTAAATGCAAACGTTGACAGCATTTGCCATGGGGTCAAGAAATTAATGTCACAAGAGTTATATACTTATATTAGGGGAGAAAGTATTAAAAATAATAATAATGAAAAGAAACGGCCAAAAGCAAGTTAATTTAAGCCAAATAATTCAACTGCCCAGAAATTAGGTATTCTCTTTGCCGACCATATGACTTTTCTGCCCTCAAATTTTCATTTCTTACATTTTTAAATTAATATTACAATATATTTTTTTTTTAATTT
>NC_029792.2:2088700-2093241 GCF_000816755.2 Arachis ipaensis | reverse complement strand
TTGTGTGGATGAACTTCTGAAATATAGTTCGTCTCTTCTTGTGCTGTTGTAATACGTATTTTTTTTAATGGAACGAGAATAACTCGAACATCAAAAAACACAGTGGGTAGGTACCTGCAAAATACACTTTAACGCGTCAGTAAATATTTAAGAGATATAAGAATTTTATGATTATAAAAGGTTAAACATGAAATAGAACTTATCATGGTCTCCTTTAAGATATAGAAATATGTGCTTTTATAGGCATATAGTTGATTAATAGAGCTGATGCTATGACCGTTAGTCATCATTAAGTTAGAATAATGGTTATTAAGATAGTCTGTTACAAACTTAGAATGAAGGTAAATAAAGTTGAGTTATGACTCATAATGCACAATAAAGATCGAGCTATAAGGTGACAAATCGAAGCCCCCAAGTTTTGTCTGGCGATGATATGCTCCAAACTAGGCTTAAAAATAAAATGAGTTATAACTTGATTAAAAGATAAGTGAATAATGATATAGTGAGCCCCCAAGTTTAGTCGAGTTATTATATCGGCACTTATTCAAAAAATAATTGAGTGGTAAGAGTCATTCAAGCAAGATAGTTATGTGGGGGATATTTTTCTACTTGAGAACAATTTTTCATGACATGCATATACCATTTGATTATATGTGAATTAGAAAGTTCAGAAATATATATCAGTTGATGAAATCGATTGTATGATACGAAGATATAATGATTAATTGTTTAAAAAAAAAATTTGACCCCCAATAATTCATTGATAAATTTTTTGCTCAAAGCAATTAATGGTTGAATATGTGCTTTATAATAAGATTTGTATGTCATGAATAATATAAATTTATATACTAAATGTGTATGAAGTTGCAGCACTTGTAGAAAAATATATCTTAAAGTGAATAAATATATAATTTGGTGATAAGAGTTATTCGATTAAGATAAATACGTTAGTGATACTTTTTCGTTTGTGAACAATTTTTTATGGCATGCATATAGCATTTGATTGTATCTGCTGACGGAATCGATTGTATAATTTGAGAATATAATGATCAAATGTCTTGGAAATTTTTTCGATCCATAACAACTTATTGATGAATTTCTTGCACAAAATAATTAGTTATTGAATATTTACAATTTATAACGAAGGTCATATGGTATGAATAAGATAAATTGAGAAAATGAATATGTATAAAGTCACAACATATATTGAATAATATATATTATAAAAGTAAAAGAGTTTAAATTAAAAAATATATCTTAAAAGTTGATAATTGTAGAAAAAAAGTTGACATATGAATATCATACATGCCAAATATAAATTACTTAATTTTATTTGTTAATATTTGAACTTTGTTTCATAGAATTTGTATTAACTTGTTAATAAAGTAATAAAATAATTAGTCATTTAATGATATAATAAATTTTATTTAATTATGAGATATATTCTTTGTGTAAAAGTAACAAATTTATATGTTTGTAACTATGTTTTGCTTAATTTTTTGCATTAATCATATAGCTAGTAACATAAAATTTAATAGCATAAAGTGAATAATATAACAATTATATACAATTGATTTTTTATAAAATCCATTTTTAAGGTTTGAAATCATCATTATATTCATTTAATTGTATAAATAAAATTATTAAGCAATAAAAATATAATACATGATAAAATAAAAATTCAATTGACATGATTATTATATGTCATTATTGTAAATGGATGGCTTTGTATCTTAATATAAGAGATCTCTTTTTCATTTTTTTTAAATAAAAAAACACAAAAATTAATGATCTTTAGTAATAAAAATAGGAACCGATGAGTATTGTCACAAGAAAAAATAGAGAGAGAAAAAAATTATTTGTAAAAATTATTCAAAATATAAAATATATATTGAGATTTAAATTTAACTACTAAATTAATAAATATTAGTTACATAAAATATAAATACAAAAATATGTGTGAGTAAAATACATAATTTTACTAGTGAGTAAAAAATTTTGAAAAAGTAAGCAAAATTGATGATAGGCGAGGTTATGCTTGGATTGATTGAAAATCGAATTTTTTTCTCAAATTGATTGAATATCAAATTTATTTTTGGATTGGTTAAAAGCCGAGTTTGTTCTCAGATTGGTTAAAAGTAGAGTTTTTTCTCATATCGATTGAAAGCTGAATTTGTTTTCGGATTAGTTAAAAACTGAATTTGTTATCGGATTGGTTAAAAATCGAGTTTCTTCTCGAGTCGATTGAAAGTCGAATTTCTTCTAAGATCGATTATGACATGTGAAATGTTATGATACGTAAAGTGAAACAATTCAAATGTATAAAGTACATATTTTATAAAAAATTACGATAGATTAAAATTTGATAAAAGGTATTAAATAAAATTTTAAATATAATTGTTGAAGTTGGTTAAAAAATTTGGACGTAAATTAAGTTTTATGAACTTAAGGGGAGTATGAATTATTTTACTGGTCCTACAGACGGCGTCAATTATTCTTGTGTGGATGAACTTCTGAAGTATAATTCGTTTCTTGCACTGTTGTAATACGTTTTTTTTTTTTAATGGAGTGAGAATAACTCAAATGTCAAAAAACACGATGGGTAGATATTTGCAAAAGACATTATGACGCTCAAGTCGATAAATGTTTAATAGGTATAAAAATTTTATAATTATAGAATGTTAAATATGAAATAGAACTTATCATATAGTCTCTTTTAGATATAAAAATAGGTGTTTTATAGGCATAGAGTTGATGTTATGACTATTGGTCGTTAAATTAAAATAATAATTATTAAGATCGTCCGTTACAAACTTAAAATAAAGACAAACAAAATCTCTATTTCATATGTATATATATAATATTAAGAGTATAGATTAGATGCATATAAGATATGTGTATTAATAATTATATATATAATCGAGTCAGCTCACGAGCTAATGAGTTAAACTTATCCAAGCTCAAGCTTGACTCATTTAATTTATGAGTTTAATTTCAAGCTCAAACTTAGTTCACCAGCTCACGAGCTTAACTTATCAAGTTATTCACGAGTCGAGTTCGAACTGGCTTATGAACTAACTTGACTCACTTCCAGCCCTACTCCTCACAGTCGCCAAATACCTTCTAGTCTTCTACTTAGGATTAGTTCGTTATTACTAGTTATAGTTTTGTTAGAAATAATAATAATAATAATAATAGTCGTAGTAGTAGTAGTAAAAACCATTTAAATAACATGATGACACAATAAAAGTAAAATAAAATAAAAACCATTTATCTCTCTTATCTTCATTATTATTCCAACTTATATCAGCAGAAAATTAACAATAACACATGATCTGAAGCTGATGACAATGGTACATTCGCTTAAGTAAACAACATTATCTCAACACTTCCAAACGGGCTTATGTCTCACTCTAAATCAAAGCAAATCTGGTATAACATATATAATCTAGTAATTAATGGTGTAAATCACAATCTTAGACTATAATAATAGAGTGCAAACAATATTATAATCCTTGCTTAGTTGGCCACAACTCGTGCGTGCGCTCAATTGCCTCCTTTTAATGAAGACTTATGAGTCAATTTTTTAACACTCACAGTAAATCTCAAAAATCCACTTTATCATTAAAAACAATTTGCGATGATACTTCGCAATCTTTGAATAATCATATATCATAACGTAGTGTTCGTTGATTAATTTATGTAACTCCAATTCAATTGAGTTGGAAGCACTTCGTAATTATTATTAGCGAAAGTCCAATTAATTATAAGCAGGTAAAAAATTTGTTGATGTTTATTGAAATTTATTGAGTCCAATCGAACTTGTGATGCACACAGTCTTATTATTAGTATAATATATAGTTTATTTATGCTCACGGTCTTATTTAATTTCTGCTACTAATTAACTAATAATACTTTGATGCTCGCAATCTTTCTGCTGGCTGGTAACTTATTTTGTATAGAAGACTAGAAAATTTTTTAACATATATAATTAGAAACGGTTTAATTATTAAATTAAGGTTTAAATAAGTAGCTGAATAGTAATCTTTATTCGTTATTAATATGCCAACTCATCACACCTGATTTAATATAAATAAAAAAACATGATGAGTTGCAATATGATTTTGTGCTGATGTTGGGATTAAATTTCAACTTTATATATACCTGCTATGTTAGAGACACACGAGCAACATAACATTAATTCGAGACACTTTCTCTACTTTAGAGATCATTTATTAATTGATATATATTTTATTATCAGACCAACAGAAACCGAAATATTCATTATTAAGTAAAAATATATGTTTTGTTTTCGGTGAAAACTCAGGTGAAGTCGACTTCACGTGAAGTTGATACCAGAACCGTTAGATGAAAATTTAGTCAAATCAGTCAAATCATCTAACGACTCTCAGATATCAACTTCACGTAAAGTCGATTACACCTGAGTTTCTACCTTTGTTTTCACATGTGCATGAGATGCGTTGTATTTTTCTTTTTTTATATAGGTAGCACAAATAATAAAAAACATGAAAAGTTATATT
>NC_029792.2:2087450-2088516 GCF_000816755.2 Arachis ipaensis | reverse complement strand
GCCTATTTTATATGCCAAAACTACAAAATTAATGTATTTTAATATATATATACTCTTTATTGTTTCTTCTTCTATTTATTAAGTTTTATATTGTCTAAAATTAAAGGTCTGATAATTTTTATAAGTGTAAAATAAAGAATAGAGAAAAGGACAAATAGGTCCTTGACTTTTTGTTCCGCAGACATTTTTGTCTTTGACCATTGAAAAATACTTTTAAGTCTTTGACCTTCACAAAATTTAGACGGATCAGTCTCTCCGTTCAAATGCCTCTGTCAGAAACTGATCATTCAAATACCTTCGTTAGGGACTGATCTGTCCAAATTTTGTGAAGGTCAAGAACTTAAAAATATTTTTTAATGGTCATTGACGAAAATATCCCCAGAACAAAAAGTCAGAGACCTATTTGTCTTTTTTTCAAAAGAATAAAAATAAAGAATAGGTTAAAGCAGAGTTTATGTAATCAACAGAATAAAGAATAGCAGTTTTGCGTAATTAAGTATGAAAGCGATAACTAATGTAAAATGAATGGGTTGTCACATGCAAGAAAAAGGTTATATGATATGATAATTGAAGAAAATAATAAAGAAAAGGACAGCTGTGCACCCTGTATGCCCCAATATAGCGGGATAGCCTTTGTCTTTGTGTGGTTTTATTTGTATAAAGAAAACATAATGGGGTCTACATTAAACACTTAAAAATTTATGTGCCTTAATCAGTATATGGACAATTTTATTGTTAATTCAATACCGTTTTTCTTTTTCAATATATTATATAATCTCATGTGAATTCTGTCTTTCTAGTTACCGGTTAAAAAGTTACATATAATTAATTACTTCAAATCAAATTTTACATTAAAAGAAGGGACGTATAAAGTAATACAATGATAAGAAATTGAGCATGTATCGTCCAATATTATTGAATAAGAAGATAAACAGGTATGATAATGATAGTTTTAATTTTTAAGGGGAAAAAGTCACGTTTTAAGTCTTATTTGTTGAACCACCCAAGATTCTGATTCCTCAAATTATGGATAATTTATATCAATAATTTGATTAGAGATTAATTT
>NC_029792.2:2061171-2087425 GCF_000816755.2 Arachis ipaensis | reverse complement strand
CTAGAATAATTTTTTTTTTTTTCTTTAATGTCTCTTAATTATCTTATAAATATATTACACATATTATATATATTAATATGATTAATATTAGAATTACATGCTATAAATAAGATGTCATAAAAATATGTATATGTATAATGTTTATTTAAATTAATTAGACTAAGCTAAATAATAATAATCAGTGTAATTGTACTACTATAGATAGGGTGGACAAATTAAATTTGAGCCCAAAGTGTAAAATTTAATTTCTGACAATATGTCTCTCTAAGTATGATGAAGCAATGTGCAGGCAAGCATTGAAGTCATTTCATTATTTCACCTGGTACCCTTCCCTAATATACCAACCTAACCTTTGCTAACATTCACGTTATGTATGTTCTTTCCTCTTTCCTCCAAGGGCATTCTGGTAAAATTGGCCCACGAAACACACAAAATCTGAGTCGGATTTATGGGTGGCTGTGTTTTACTTCCCATTGGCCACAACACACACACATAAAACAAAAATTATATAAATATTTATTAATTAATTAATTAATTAATGAACATATTTGGTTCCTTTCATTTCAATTGCTGAAATAAAAGCATCTCCACCTCCACCTTTGTTCTGTTCATATGCAGTCATGTGTATTAATCGTTATCATTAATTCATTATACACACTTAATTTAGTTTATTTATTTGTTTTGTTAATTGTTATTCACTTTACCTGCACCACCCTTTCAGTGTTGAAAGGGATATAATATATATCATATTCGTGTTATCTTTTATCACTTTTAGATCTGATAAGAAGAAGAGAAACTTTTTCTCAAGATGCTGAGTTTGATCTGATAAGATTAGATTATTAAGAAGGAGTGGAGTTGAGTTGAGTTGAGTTCACTCTCTGAGACTGAGACAGAGACTGTTTCTCTTTCTTTTTCTTTATTTTATTTATTTATTTATTGTTGTGTTAGTTGTGCTTCTGAAGAAGTGAAGAAATGGAGTCAGATCTTCAGGCACCGAGTTCGAACGGGTTGACACGGTACCGATCGGCACCGAGTTCATACTTCACGGACATAATTGACCGCGAATTCTACGAGCACATTTTCAACCGTCCGTCAAGTCCAGAAACAGAGCGAGTCTTCTCCAGGTTCATGAACAGTCTCCGTGACGATGCTGCACCTGAAGACGATTCACTCCATCTCGATTCTTCTTCTGTCAAAGAAGAACACGATATCACTCCCTCGCAACCTCTTCTCTTTCAACACCACCAGCAGCAGCAGCAGCAGAACAACGTCAATAGCTTCAACTATCAAAGCACGTCGAGACCGCCGTTGCCGAATCAGAATCAGAATCTTGCTTCCTCCGGTGGTGTAGAAGGAGTGTATTCTAATAATAATAATAACAATAATCGGTTGCCGCAGACGAAGAATCAATCTAATCTTGTTAGGCACAGTAGCTCACCTGCTGGACTATTTTCCCAAATTCACATTGAAAATGGTACCTATCTTCACTATTTTTCTTCATCATTACTAGAACATTCTATATGTATATATATATATAAAGTCTAATGAGCTGGTGAGTGGTTAGTTCACTCGTCGGCGCCGGTTCGAATCCCGCCTTATAACCAAAATTAAAGGCTAATAACTAGTAGTAACTCATACTAGTATTTAATTAAGATTTCAGATTTTGATTAAAATTAGGGTTAGTTGGTTGGTTGTTGAAATAAGTTATGCAAGCTTAATTTGGCAGGGTATGTTGTTGATATGCGAGGGATGGGAACTTTAGGAGCAGTAAATAAGAGTGTGGAAGAAGTGAAGTTCTCTTCTTCAAGGACAAGGAGGTTGAAGAATCCACAGAACTACTCCTCCTCCGCCTCCGGGAGAATGTCTTCAATAGCTGAGATTGGCAATAGGGACAGCAGAGAAGACAATCCAGATGCTGAAGCTTTTGGGGAAACCCAGGGCGAGGATTTCATCACGGAGTTGGCGCCCTGGGATGATTCTGTCGCCGTGAATGACATTGTTGCTGGTCTAAAAAGATTCAGAGATGATGATGTGAAGCCATTTTCTTCTGGTTTGAATGCAGCTGAGACTCAGGTTTGTTTGTAGATAGAAATAATTTTGATTCTTTTTCTTGTTAATGTAGGGTTATATACAAGTAACTCAGCAAGGTAGTGAATTAGTTTGTTTTCAAATTTAATGCCATTGACATGATTTTATTGCATTGATCTTGATCAGAACGAAAGTAGAGGACAGCAAGCTGCTCCTTTGGCTCATCAAATGAGTTTGCCAAATACTTCAGCTGAAATGGCAGCCATTGAGAAGTTCTTGCAATTTTCAGATTCTGTTCCGTGCAAAATTCGTGCCAAGAGAGGCTGTGCCACTCACCCAAGAAGCATTGCAGAGAGGGTACAATTATTTCTAGCCAATGTTTTCTTTTCCATCATACTTTTGTGATTCTTGATTCTAAAGTAGACAAAAGACAACCAACCAATTAAATTCCCTTGATCACTTTTTCTTCTTTTGGAAAGCATCAAACCATTTATAATGTTTGGGTATGTTTGTGGAACTTGCATTTAGGTTAGAAGAACTAAAATAAGTGAGCGTATGAGGAAACTACAAGATCTGGTGCCTAACATGGACAAGGTAATTAGATTCTGATTCAAGGCACAAACTATGTATGTGGATTGTGGAGGGTGGTGGAGGCATGCATGAACCTTGTTTAAATCTTTTTTCCCTTTTGCAGCAAACAAACACAGCAGACATGTTGGATTTGGCTGTCGATTACATCAAAGACCTTCAAAAGCAAGTTGAGGTATGCATGATAATCACCTAACAAGTACCAACCTAGCTATCTCAATTCTCAACATAGATTTAATTTGGTTGCACATCTTATTAGAATTAAAATGTATATAACTTCAAAATCTAACACAATTTTAGGACCAAATAGCACATGCTATGTTTTTTCTTTTTGGATCATGGAATGTAAGTATATCTATTTTTGTACATTTGTACAGACGCTTTCAGACTGTCAAGCTAAGTGTACGTGTTCTTCCAAGCCACAGCAATAACAGGAAAGAGGGGGTGACATTTATATCTACTTTTAGTCTTTATGTACAGATTTGTAATAATTTGGTTACGAAGCTAAGATATAGGGTAGGTTTTCTCTGTTTCTGCACTTTCAAAGATGACATTTATGATTATGTGAACCCTTAATGTACACAGAAGAAAAAAGAGATAGAGAGAGAGATAAATTTATGTGGCTGTGGCTGTAGTGTAGGAAGCCACACCAATGTGCCATCTTCTTCAACGGTTGAAGAAAATTCAACCATAAAAAGCGGACTTTTGAAGGCACATGACATTGGATCTGTACAAAATTTTATTTTGTAAGTTATTGCTTTGTAAGCCTTCAAGGGCCCCATTTGTAGAACTCTTGATCTGATCTTGCAGTATATTATGAAAAAACTCAAATTCATTAATAATATTAAGTTATGAATATTGTTAGAGGTATAACTCTAATTTTCTGTACTTTAATTTTTGGAGTGGATACTTCAATGAGGATATTTTACACGAAGATAATATTGTGAATTATTAGATCGTAGAGTCAAACATATTAATCTATCTAACCATTTATAATATAATCTTTGTGTGAAGACATTATCGTTGAAGTATCCACTAATTTTTGAAACAAGTATTTATTTTACACGCATGTTCGGTTCACAATGACTTGGCATGGAAGACACGGGGCTATAGGATTAGGGGGACCAGGCCGACATTTTTTTCTTTTCTGATACTGAGGTTTTACTGTTTGTTTACCTTGCAATTATGCTATTTACAAACTTTCTTTATTTCTTAGATTTGGGTGTGTTCGATAAAGCCATTACGGGGTTGCTTTCATTTCCGCTTTTGGGATTCATTATCTCTATTGCCTGTATGAATGGTACTACTCCTCCCTGCTATCACTATTGATTTTTGGATCTCCTTATATAAATATGGATTTCTCTATTCTTTTTCTGTTATTGTTATTAGCATTCATGTCTAAAATACTATCAATTATAATAACTAACTACATTGATGTGGAGGCCTGTTGCAAAGGATGCTACAAATTTGCTTAACTAATTCTAAAGAATAAATATGTAAAAAATGAAGTGTTACTTTTACTACAAAAGAACAGTGTGTTCATCATTTAGTTGGCATCATGAATTTCATGTCGATGATAGTGAGAATGAATACAAAAGAGTGCAGAAAATGGGTTCAGTGCTGGTGGAAGGGTTTGATATGGCTTTAAAGAGAGAAAGGTTGGTATGGATATGGGTACAGCTGGAGCCAATGGACAAGACGAGTCAGCATAACCACATTGGGCCATGTGGTGGGGTCCAATACCCCAAAATCATATATAAGTGAGGCCCATGTCACACATGACGTCAGCATGCAAGTCTTTAGTCACTTGCCCTAACCCCTAAGTAAATCTCTCAATTGTTTATTGAATTTTCGTGTAAAGAGATTTACGGCATTAAAATTAATTATTAAAATTAGTTACTAATATAATTGTGTATAAATATATATGTGATTTAATTTATTTTTAATATGTATTTATATTTTAATATATATTTTATATTAATTGTTAATTTTAATTGCTGATTTTGGTGTACAAGTAATATAAACAAATTTGAAATTTGTAGGTAGTGAGCCTCGTGGAGACACGCAGCTTCTATTTGCAATGCCTATAAGTGTGGGGGACCTTCTTTAATTTCCTTTACTGCATCAGTGTCATAGTCCTTGGCTGCTACCAATAATATTCACCGAATCAATGTCTTTTTCAATGGTTCCGATTCAGATGGATGGAGAAGGTAATCTAGCGCAACTTGAAATTTTTCTTCTTTTCAATTGGATATAAATATAACATATGGAATAAAAACGGCATAATAATGAAATGCTTCCTTATTATAAGCTCCCTTTCGGGGGATGAACCTAATAATTAAAATGATAAAACGACAACTGATTCAAATTATTTCTTTGAAGTTTTGTAAATCAATAGAACCGTGAAAGATATAATAAAGGATGTCCGAATATTGTCATGAAGTACAAATAAAATGCAAGCATTTTTAATGAATGTCCTTAATTAGAAAATATGTGTAATAAAAACTTGGAGTTAACATTTGATCCACCCGAAACAATGCAAACGTATGTTTAAACATGGCCTATTCAAAAACCGCGAGTTTGTTACCGGTTTTTCAAGAAGGTGATCAAAGGCCCAATGCAAAACCACCACTATAAAAATTGATGCCAAAGTTTTTGTATGTTAAATTTAAGTCATCTGTATTTTTTTAATAATGCCACGTTAGCACGTTTGCTTACTTAGCAAAATTTAAAAATCAACCAATCAAATTTTAAAAAATTAAAAATAAAAAAAATAAAACCATAACTCCGACAATTAATTAATTTATTACATCTATTATCATAACAAATTTTAAGTTACAAACTATTCAAATTTCATACTATTTGACATACTTATGTATTATACATAAGACTCTTATTGCTATTACTTTATTTTACCATTCATGGTTCGCCTACAAAAAATATTTACACCAACAAATAAAGAACATCCTATTTATTTAAAAATGATTCTATTAGATGATTAGGTACAAACTAAAAATATTTATTGTATTTTTAAAACAAGTTTATGAGTAAAAAATTAGATAATACAACAAAAATTTTATTTATTCAAAGTATTATTAATATTACTCATTTATATTCTTCATTGATTATAGGAACCAACTTTATTAATACTAATATCATCAGACCTAGATGACATACAAATAAAAAAATTAAGAAAAAAAAGTAAACGAATCTAAGATACATTTCCAGACGAATAATATATATACAAAGATAGAAAAAAGATAATAGATTAAAAAATATATACAAGTCAACAGTTTAAAAAAAATATGTCTTCACAAAAATATAATATAGGAAGAAGAAAGAAATAACTCCAACAATAACTAACTGAAAATAAAAAAGGACAAGTACCATATAAAAAGGCGAAGTCCGTTAATTGAAATAAAAAAAATAAAGATACAGCGATATACAACTTCAATATAAAAAAACTTTTGTATTATAAAATATTTTAAATAAAAAACATCAAATTTAATATTAATTTGTTTATACTTTAATTGATTTCTAATTAATATAATACTTTTTAAAATATATTATATACTATTATTAATTTACTGTCAAAAGTCGTAACGCTCACGTAAACGGAAAACTTGCGTACGAAGAAAACTAGAGATCATAGGTATAATTAAACAGAAAGTGGGAATAGAGGGTCAAAAGTACAAAATAACAAACTCCTAACTCAGCCTGCGAAGTTAAGACTGGCCGGAGAATATTTACATACATATATATACATATCCCAAAACCTAAAATACAAAGATAAACCCTAATTCTCCATAAACCTTTAAGAGGTACATATATAAGCATAAACTATACATAAAAATAAAACCCAGAAAATCGCTCCGCTACAGAAGTCCAGACGCCTACCGAGGAGCCTCTCGACCTGCATCTAAAAAATAACAATATAATATGGGGTGAGAAGTGAGAACTGAAGATTCTCAGCATGGTAAAGGTGCCACGCATATAAAATATAAGGTCCTGAGAATGCCATAGGCAATCCTAGAACGCCGACACTCAGATATAAAGTTTAAGGAATTAAAAACAGAAGTCATAAATAGGTGGTCGTCTAAAGGTTCTCAACCTAACCAAACTTAACATACACACTTATCTTTTTCCACCTTTCCTCCGTTTCTCCATATCCTGAGTTGCACAGACAAACAAGTAAAACAAGGCAAACACAAGTAGTTCACAAGTAATACAGATAACAATTATAACAAATAGCATATTATAATCACGTATGCAATCCCATATAGTTCACAAGCAAGCAAATCAGACAATATGCACATAATGTATGCCTGTCCTATGACTGTTGATATCAACTGTCGGTTATGTAGCCAACCCAACATGTCATGATAGATAACCATGTGAAATTAACCATGGAAAGAATTCCAAGCTGATATGGGGGAGACAACACCCCAAGCTCAATGATAACCATGGGCAGGAACCCATGCTAACATGGGGAGACAATGCCCCAAGCTAACATAGGGACAACACCCCAAGCTCAATAATATTCACAGGAAAAATTTTCAGCTGACATGGGGAAGACAACACCCAAACTCAATATCATCCATGGGATGAATCCAAAGCTGACATGGGGGAGACAACACCCCAAGCTCAATAACAATTTAATCATATCTCAGAAATAACATTTACGTTCTCAATATTAACTCATAGCTCATTTCATCATTCTCCATTAATTAACATCATCAATTGTCTCACATATCATTTTCCAAGTTACTTTACTCGCTTATTTGCCTTATATGCCACTTTGATCATCCTTATCAATCAAGTACCATCTTCCCCAACCACCTATTACCTTTTAAAAGTATTTTTTTTATCTTCAAGTTACCACCATTTCCTAATTTTATCCTATTACTAGACTTACTAACAAGATTTAGAGCTAAAGGAATGAAAATAAAAGTTTAGAGGTTTGAAATTAAACTTTAAAATACAAAATTTATGTTTGCTGAAATTGGGATCATGCGTATGCGTCGGCCACGCGTACGCATGGGCGTGTGTTTTCTTGCTCGCGTATATGTTTGTTGAAATTGGGGTCATGCGTATGCGTCGGCCACGCTACGCGTTGGCGTATGTTTTCTTGCTCGCGTACGCAAGCACCCTACCCGTAGAGGTTGGTCGCGTCACGTGCATTGGTCGCATACGCAATACTTGCAGATTAGCGAAATTGCTGAGTGCTGCAGAACTTCAACCTTGCCCTCCGAACTTCCGACGCGCATAACTTTTTGTTTTAAATCATTTTTCTTCCGTTCTTCGAACGTTATAAACTTCACGGACTCAATTTTCATATGAAACAAATTTGAAATCATTTGAGGGTATGGACTTCGCCGAAGTTCGACCGAAAATCAGTTTTACACAAAAAGTTTCAAACCTCAATTTTCATCAAAAATCAAAACTCAATACCAATATTCTATACTTATACTTCTAAACATCACCTAAATCTATCAACTATTAACTCAGCCTTCTCATTTATTCCATTACACATTATTATACAACTTATCAAATTCACCCTCAAGAACTCATAACCAACATAATCTCATACTCAATCATTTTCAACACAAATCATATATAGCCTTCTCTTATGCAACATCACATTCATAATTCATTATCATCACATAATCTCATCATCATTATTACTCAACATTTACCATCATCAAACATTCAATATACATTTCAACCACCGAAACAATAATCATCAACACTAGTCATTAATCCTTAACCATACATGCCATACAACCTATCTTAAGGTCATCTAACCTAAGTTTTCACAAGACATTATATAATAAATACGAGAAACCTAAATCATACCTTGACCAATTTTTCGATAAAACCCGTAACACTACGATTAGCACCGTTCTGCAAGGACCCAAGCTTTCGAAGTCACACCAAATGGATCTCCAGCTTCCCAAAGTCTAACGTCAAGTCTCCAACATCACCAATGACCACCAACATGTCCCAAAACAACCCACAACTCACTCTAATACAAATATTTATCACTAAATCAATATAAATTTCACTTAATCACAGATTTTACAAGGGTTTGAGTTATCTCACCTTACCCACAGAGAATTAATACAAGACCCATCAAGGTCACGAAGCCAATTCAGTCCTAAACACCGAAATTACACAATTTCTCAACACTAAACCCAATTTATTTTCGAAATTATGGACTGAGCTGCATGGAGTGAAAATAAAGCTTACCTATGAAATTGTTGGATGAGTCTTGTAGAGCTCGTCGCGGTGAACGCGTAGCCACAAACAGTGTGGCGATTGGAGCTCCGAATTAAAAGTTACGTGAAATTGAAAATCAAACCAAAGGTTTTCTAATGGGGTTTCTTCCCCTTCCTCAAGTTTCCGGCGTGAAACATAACGAGGGAAGGAAGAAGGGCTGTTGCCCCTTTTTTTTTTCTTTAGTCAAGTAGATTGGACAATCCCTAATCATAGGCATTATTAGGCCCATGCTTCACACACTCACACAACACACTCACACACACTACATGGGTACTATGGGTTCTTAAACAACATCCAGTCTCAGCGGAGATTTAAACCCTAAAGTGAGGGTAAAATTGAATTGGGTCTTGGGCCTGTTTTAGGCCCGATTCGTCTGGTTCGATCTGTTCGGTCTAATTTTAGACCAATTTTTTTAAAAATTAGTGTCAAAATTCTTATTTTATGTAGCTCTATTACATTAAACTATCAAATTTTATTTTCTAATTTCTATAATTAATAATTAATTTATTGATTAATTATTTACTAATTTACTAATTATTTAGATTTACATTTAACATGTGTTATTAGAATACAAGTTATATACTTGTTAATATTACATAGAAAGGCTCTCAATCAACATTAATTTGGAAATAATTGATTTCCTTTGACTTGTTAATTACCTGGATGAATATAATCTTCATTAGCCCTGCGAGCTTTAATAGCACAGGATTTTATACATAAACTTATTCAAACAAGTATTCAATGCCAAATGATATTTTTATTCCTTTTTAAATGGAGTGACCCTTTAAATTAAATATTTACACTAGCATACTCTACTTTTATTAATTTTCTAATGATAAAATAAGTAACTACTATTAATCACTAGTTGAATTTTGTATTAAAAGAAAAATTAAAAATAAAAAAAATGACAATAAATCAAATAAAACATCGGAATCAAATCGAAACGGTGTAGACCTTCAAATGGTAATAACCTAAATAAATTTGTAAATGAACATTTTCTAAAAAAAAGAAAACAATGGAAGAAGAGAGAGAGAGGAAGAGAGGGTGGATTGTGGAAGTGGAAGCATGTAACTAATTTGTACTATAGCGTAGAATTTTGGCAGCGTTTGCCTTAGGGTAATCGTGCAGCGGCTGTTATTTTTTCCCTCTCAAAACGCAAAAATTTGAATACTCAAATCTCAAACGTTCAAATTCAATGGACGATACTTCTGTAAATGAACACGCTCCTCACCACGCGCCTCCTGCGCCTCTCGTATCAGTAGCTCCCTTCTCCACCACCGGTCGCCGCCTCTCTGCCACCTTCCAACGGCGGTCCAGGATCCCTGTCCCTTCGGATAAGCCTCCGGTGGCGTGGATATCCCTGCAGGGACGGCTGGTTAACGCGGAGAATGCCAGCTCAGCTAGAACCGTTGGGCTAACCGGAGAGGAAGCGCTTGCGTGGGAGCTCTTCACACCTGTTCAGAGGTTTCTGTTAGTTGCGGTTATTGCCGTTGCGGTTTCTGAGTCCAAGAAGAATAAGCAGATATGGAACCTTAAGAAGTCCGTTGAGCTTAGGGTAGTAGATTGATTCCTTTTCCTTTCACTTTCACTCTTCTCAATTTGATTAGTTTAATGCATATCATGATCTGAATAAGATATTATTAGAATTTTGTGTTTCCTTTTCATGATTATGTCTCCTTTTTAAGATTCGATTCGAAATTTCACTTTCTATGGTAGTAGGGACGCTTGGTTTGCATTTGATTCGAAACTTAAATAAACTATTCGTATGCTTGTTTTCTTGTTTTGAAATCATGATTTTGTTTTGTTTTTGTGGCTTTTTACTTACCAGGACCAGGTGCTATCAAGCATGCAGCAGAAGCTTGACGATCTTTGTGAGCAGTTAAACGGCACTAAAGAGCTCTCAACTGCTGCCTTCAACAAATTATCAAACAAGGATGGAGAATTGCAATCGAGTGAGGCGTTTGGCGCTGAGAAAATCAAGTTTGTTGATTGTGGTTGTTGGCATTGTGAACAACATTATGACCTTTTCAATGAATTGGTGACTATGAAGCTCTTCTGTTTACTCAACATTTTATGACACTGTTTTAATCATTCACTAATTCACTTTGTTAGCAGGGTGCATCTGTTACAAGAGACTCCATTGGAAATGAGTTTATCCAATGCAAGAATTCTTTTTCTAATGAAGAACAAGAGGAACGAAGAATGTCTGATTTGTCAGATTGGGCTTCAAGTGTCACCTCTTCTGCAGAGATTCAGGTAATAATATTGTCTTCACTGTAATCATATAGATAGAGACTCATATGTCTTCGACTCTTCCTATAAAGTCGATAATTGAGAACTATTAAATGATTTGACATGTTTGATTAAATTGCCATTTAACGTTTTTTCAACTATCTTCACACAAAGATAACCGCACCTGGGTTTCAAACAATCATATAAACTTCATTACTTCATAGTTGTTCTTGTCGAGCAATATATGCAATGACTTTTGAAGAACCTTTATCTGACATTATTCCTGATTAGTGTTCTCGTGTGCTATTTATATATAGTTAAACAACTTGGTTGTAGAACAAGATATTTATAATCTTAAGAGGGATTGTGAAGAGAAAGATGCAACAATTAAGGATCTAACCACCCTGATGAAATCCTCTGAGGCTGCTAATTACAAGGTGATAATACTCATTCACATTGCATTCAAATTCTTCTTTTATCTGGTTTACTAATCACTTGTGATACTGTTTAAAACAGAGGGCTGCTGAACTAGAAGACATCATACGTAGGAAGAATTCGACGATCTCAAAATTAAAGAAGGATTTGGTGGTTCTAGAACAAAAGGTAAGAAGCTTATACAAGATATTGTCATTTTGAGATGATAATGAATAAGGACACACATAATTTTTCTAAGAAGTGGCAACACATAAGAATTAAGACATAACTGGTTTTTTCCACTATTGAGTGTAGGTTATGCAGCTTACCAGAGAACGTCGAGCCTCCTTCACTGCCGGTGAATCCAACGGTAGCAGTGTGCTGCCTCAAATGAGGGACAATCTCATCTATGATATGGATAGCACTAGCAGTCCTTCATCTTCCGATTCAGATAGTATTCCAATCAACAATGCAAGAGATACTCCACATTATTTGCCTTCAGCAAAGAATCAGAAATCTGCCCCTGCAAAAGTATCTAGATCTCGATCCGTGAGTCCTCTTAAAGAAGTTTCAAGTAACAGGAAATTCAATGCAGCTTCCTCTTCGAGCCAAAAGCAACTGTCAGTTCGTGGGGACTTGAAAAAGAGTAGAAGAAGGTCTCTTGGTGGGGCTAAGAATGCATCTGGACATAAGAGATGGATGTAAGATATTTGGTAAGTAATCATGTCCTTTTGTTCATTCCTGATACAACTTGGTGTTGATTCTCAAAGTTGATTTTTAAGGTAATGAGTAATGACCAAAGTGCAGGTGCCTTTTGTTTATTTCTTGTCGGTTGAATAATGTTCTGCAATTATCCAACCCAATGGAATGGTGTCTACAGAATGTAGTAAAGATATATATAGTAGGGTTATACTGATAATACTTGCATGTAAGTGTTGTACTTGCTTGCTGCACATCGGTAAATTACTCCCATAATTATATGGTTCCAAATAGTTTTAGATTCAACAATTCAGTCTCAAACAAATTTTTATTATTCTAAAAACTCTCAAGATGCATCGGCTTTTTGATAAGGAAAATTAATTTGTCTGATGAAAATCATATTTTTTTAATTTAATTATCTTATAATAAAATTTGTTAAAAAATTTTATTTATTCAATATACATATTAAATTTTTTATTGAAAATAACAAATGACCAATTTATAATAATTATAAAGGATTTTAAAAATACGTTAAGGATGAATTTGAGTGTTTATTATTTACTGTTACTATATTATATACAACTAGGACAAGTTATACATTTATAAAAAATAAAAAATAAGATCTCTATGATGTGTATAAGTGTAAGATAATTCTCTTCTCTTAAGATAGCTTTTAGAGTTAAATGTTCAATTCTAATAGCATATCTAATTTAATATTTTTGGATTAGCTATGCACAAATATTCACACTCTGGGTCATCATTCCGGGAGTGTATTATAAGTTCAGAATCACGCCCCTTTTTTTTTTTTTTCTTCTGGCTGGTTGTTTTGATAAAAATGAAATGATGTAGTGGAGGTCAAAGTTTATATGGTTATGGGGTGTTGGGGTAAGCTGCCATATTGGGCTACTGCCGTTATTCAGCGGGTAGAATTGGTTGGGTCATAACAGCAGTCAATGAGACTATGCTTTTCTCATTTTCTTAAAAGACTGCTGTTGTGGCAAGACTTTAGTCTTGCAATGAGTGTACTCGGATTTAAAATTTGATTGATACTAAGGTCCAGTTGAGTAAATAATTTAAATGATCTTTTTTAAAAAAAAGTTTAAAAGATAAGGACTTTTATTTAGAGTAACTTATAAATAAGTTATTTTATACTTGAATTTTTAGTTATAAAAGTACTTATTTTAAAATTGTAGCGTTTTGATAAATAACTAAAAAAATACAATTTTTTTTACATAATAAAATGGATATTAAAACAATGATGATAACAAATATTTTTTAATATTGAATATTAATTTTACATAACCTAATAAGATCGTTTAGGCAACTGATTTTTTATTTGCTTTCTTATTAGTTCCATTTTGTAGGCAATTGGTTCTTCCTATGTAATATCATTAGAAACTAGTTTTTCTACTTCACCTTCACCATAATGATATTTTTGTATGTAGTGAATAGTAATAAAATTTTAATTCACAAAAATTTTAATTTTAAAATCACACGTGAAATAAAATAAAATTAAAACTGAAGGAATATATATAAGAGGTGGTTCAAATGAAACATTGTTTTAAAATGGTGGTGGAGGGCCAATATTTTCCAACAGATGGAACATTGCTTAAAAATGATGGTGGAAGGCCAGTACTTATATCAGATGGAATCTTGCGTGAAAATGGTGATGGAGGGTCAGTATTAGCAAAAACAAGAAACATTTTTTCACAGAGCAAGAATAAAAGTAGATATTTTTTGTTTTGAAGTCAATTTTATTTTATGGAAGTGATAGAATGACTTGTCAAGAAGAAAAAATTATATATTTCTACTTCTTCAAAAAACTGTGAATTAACTTTTTGGAAAGTTAAAAGCTTTCTTTTAAAATGGTGCCAAACACGCATATAGAGACTTTTCATAATTTAAAAGTAAAAAAAAAAAAATTAGCTTCTGCTACTTCCCAGATGGGTTCTAAGTAGTGAATAAAACTCTTAATGTTATGTGTGTAGGTGTAGTATGGATGAATTTGTAATGATTGCTGAGGATAAGTTTTTCAGCGGCAATTAAACATTTGTAGCCTTTGTGTTGCACTCCATAATCATAATCAGGCTTGGAGTTGAACAATCTTTCATAAGGTGTAATGTTTAGCACTGGAGTTGGTAGAAAATTTATCAACCTGAGGACAGTCATGAAAGCATCCCAGAACCTTTTTGGCATAGACGCAGCTGCTAATAATGTCAACCCAGTCTCTACAATGTGTATGTGTTTGCGCTCAACAGCACTATTTTGTTGGTGTTCATATGGGCAAAAAAATCTCTACATAATACCTGTATCATATACAGACTTAGCCAAACTAACATATTCTTTAACGTTATCACTTTGCACACATTTAATCTTAGTTTCAAGTTGCAATTCAGCCATAGATCGAAAATTTTTAAATGCAGATCTGATCTGACACTTAGAGGACAGCAGATAAATTCAAGTAAAATGTGAGAAAGTATCAAAAAATGAACATAATATTTACAATTATTGATTGAAACAATACAATAAGAATCCAGATAATCAGATTAAGGAAAAGCAATATGACATGACTTAACTTGACTAACTACCGAAACTGATGGATGCCCAAGACGAGCATGCCATAACAAGTAGTTGTTATTTCTTGATACAAGTACTAAAGATAGTAAGGCAGCAGCAACATCATCTCTTGATTTTGGACAGAATTCAGAGAATTTGTACAATCCTTTATCAACTGTTCCTTGGAGTATGACCTCCTTAAAAACCTTGCATTTGACAACACAATGATCATTATGAAATTCAAAAAATACTCTATTATCTTTTGCAAACTGATAGACACTTAACAATTCTTTGAAATTTTTGGAACTAGCAGTAAATTGCTAAGCAAGAATTGTTTTCTATTTAGATCTGAAATGAAAATTGAAATTTCAATATGATTAATTGGCAAACTTGAACCATTGCCGATGGTTACTCTTTCTGAACTAGCGTATTCAGTCTTTTTTCCAAAGTTGTGAGCATCGGCTGTCATGTGGTGCGTGGCTCCTGAATCTGGAAACCAATCTGGATCTTGCAGCGTTGTTGGAGTAGCGAATTCAGCATCATTCTGAACCAAGGCATTTGTGTATGACAAATTTACGCTAGGGTTGTGCGAATGTGACGGAGCTTCAGCTCTTCCATTACCATAGCCATTATACCTGTACCAACAATTGAGAGCCGTGTGCCCAAGTTTGTTGCAAACTTGGCATTGCGATGATCTAGGACCACCTCTTCCGTAATTTTGAAATTGAGACTGCGCCATTCTTGCTCCCCTCATAAATTTTGTACCACCTCTGCCACGAAGGACACCTTTGCTTCCACGGAAACCACCTCTTGAGTGATAGAAGTTTGATTGTGAGCCAGGTGTGCTTGCACAAGATTATCTGATTTCTTGTACTTTTCTAACAACTCCTCATGTGCCATCAGCAAAACTTCTAATTTTTCTATGGACACAGGCTTGGATCTTGCCGTGATTGTTGTGATAAAAGAGGTATACTCCTTGAGCAAACTATTCAACGCAGCTTCAACATGATTAGCATCACTAATTGCAGCTCCAACACATACTAATGAACCAACTATTTTCTTGATTTCAAGCAAATAATCTGAAACAGATCCTTCCTTCTTCGTATTGACTAACTTGTTCTTTAATTGCTTAATTTTTGCTGTAATTTGAGATGCGAAGAATGTTTCTAACTTGCACAAGATTTTATGCGAAAAGACACAACTGATCATTCTCGCCGTTAACCGCTTGCTCATCGACGCTAATAACTAAGTCTTCAATAACGCATCCTGCTTCTTCCACTTCGAATACGCTGGATTGATCACATCGGCAGCTTTATCTCCGAAGAGATACTTCACTGGAATCGATTGTTCTGTGATATGGTCAAGCATCTCATATTCTTCGATCATGGATTTTACTTGATCCTTCCATGGTAGATAGTTATTCTCATCCAATTTCATAGCTATTGGATTAGAGAAGACTCGCGCTACTTGCGCCAAAGACATTGTTGCGGAAGCTATGGGAGAGAGAAAGCTCTGATACCATATAGGTATAAGACTAGAGAGAGAGAATAGAAAAAGAATAAAATTCTAGAAATGTGTTAAGAATGAATGTATTAACAAACTCAATTAGAATAACAAATTCATTAACAAACTATTAGTAATCCTAACAATAAGCTAACTTTCTTTATCTCTTTTAGGGACAGTTCAATTCATATTAAAAAAACTTGTGTTGTGTATGAAGGTGAAGGTGAAGAGCCTCCTCTAGCCTCCAAAGTCCTATCTATCACCATCCCTGTCATGTTTTTCAATGGTCAACAAATTAATTAGTCATCCTCTTCCTTGACCTTCCTATTTCCAATAAAACGGTACAAAAACCATAAAAATGTTTTGTTTTGAGCAGTTTTTACTACGGTAAATATTTATTTCTCCTGTATTTTTCAACCACAATTGAAACCATACCATCCATAACATGATTAGTTTCACACTCTAGTGATTTTACTTTACAAGTCAAAACGTAATGCAATGTATAAATTTAGAAGAAGCACAAATGTGGAATATAGGAAATGAGGGCTGCGCATTAATTGCGATCAGCAGACAGCAAACTATTCTCGTACCTACCTTGATCTAAAATATTAAAATATTCGAGTCAAGTCAGGTATGTACACGTTTTTGTCCTTCTAGCTGGCTGAGAGTCTGAGACCAAGGCTGAAGCTTTGGCCGGAAAACACAAACACTCATGCAATTTTCTAAAGAAAACTGAAATAAAATTTGGAGCCAAAGACAAAGTGACAAACATCCCCCAAAGATAGGTAAACTAAGCTCAACGACCACAAGCAGCTATACAATTATTTTCCTTTCCCATTTAAAAATAAAATGTAGTTAACAACAAGCAGAGGAATGAATTTTCAAAAGCTAATGTTTATAGGGGCCCACCCAATTTTCAGAATTGCTTTTTAAATTTTAAGGTCTTCGTCAAGTTCGTACATTTGGTTCTAGAATTGCAGCTCCAACTTTGAAGTTAATTAATTTTATTGCCTTTAATTTCTTCATTATTGTCCACGCTTTTTCTTTGAAAAGCTATCAGTGGAAGACTAAAAATGCAACATGATCATCATCAAAATATCTTACATTCTTACCATACCCCACCCAAAACATGACAATATAGCATCGCATAATTCTATTTATTCAGTTCATTCTAAAAAACCTATATTTCACAATTTGTCTCATCTAAATTGTTGCATGCCTTTTTCCCGTTTTACTTGACCTGTTATTATCCCAAAGCTATTTGATATATAAAATAAAGGTCTAGGATCACCAATGAACTCACAACCGATTTTTCCAGATAATGGTAGTTAAACTTAAATCTATACAACTTTATTAATATCAATTTAACCACGTGCAAAGTCCTCATTATGATAAATCATCTGTCTATTAGGTTGCATTTGTTTACATAGACAAAACATCGAAACAAAAATATAAAGACACAAAATCGTATTTGACAAAAGAGACATGAACAGAGACAATGTGTTTAGAGATATTGAATTAGTGTATTTTGTGTCCATCATAACAGGAATGACACAAAGACACTAATAAGAGACACAACTTATTTTTTATTTTTTTTTATTATTCTTGTTAATTTTTTATAATTATATTTTTGTCTCAAATTTTTTGAATGAAAATAAATGAAAATAAATTAGATTTTTATAATTTATTCTAGTTTATCACCAAACATAATATAAGAACACAAAATTTTGTATGTCTGTCCTTTATGTCTTATTCTCAATGTCTTATTTGATGCTGTTCTCAGAAACAAACACATCCTTAACAAATTAGTAAATGTTAACGTGTTACATTAACTTTTTCATATAGTAATATCTATTAGAAAAATACTCTGATTTACATTGAGTGATACGAGCAAACCCACCCATAATGGGCCGAATACAGCAATTGCAGAACCGACAACTCATGATGGGCCAAATGTACCAATTGCAGATCCAACAAGAAAAAGAATAAGAAAACCACCTATGTGTTATGAAGGGTGATATGAGGGTGCGTCACAGGGAATTCTTATAGTATGCTGAGGTGGAGAGTTAGTTACAACAATAGAGAGAATGCATGTGTATGAGGAGAGAGGAGTGTAATGGGAGAGGATATGCATATTTCATATGGAAGGTTGTTATAGGAGTCTTCCCTGAGTCAGGGTTGCTACTGTTGTTGATTAACTACAATTACATTCTCACTGTTTCATTGATTACTTGATATTTTTTCTGTATTGTTATATATCTTCACTTGCTGAATTTGTTCTGGTGTATATTGTCTTTTGGTTACCTATTAATTGGTGCTCTCGTTGAGAGAATCGGAGCCATAACGGAAGGAACACGTCTGAACCGATTAGAGGAGCTCACTTTGTCGAACAAGCAAGAGGTCACCACCCTTAGCCGCGGTCTCGTGGAAGCTAACGAGAGGATCGCCGATACGCAAGCTCAGCTCACGAACATGGACTCTTCCTTACGATCCATTGAAAAACTGCTTCGTGAGAATTTGAAATTGAAGCTTAAGGTGAATGATTATGGCTTCAATGGTGACGACACCATGGAAGGTGGTTCAGGGGCAGGGTCTGTGAGTGTGGGGGCTGAGCAACCGTGGCCCCGACTCAGAGTGAAAGTCGCCGATCTACCAATGTTCGACGGTGAGGGGTGGAGGATTGGGTGTTTCGGGTCCGCCAATACTCAGAGACTTTTGAGATACCCATGGAACAACGAATCAGGGTATTGTCATTTCACTTGGTAGGGAATGCTTATGCTTGGTACTGGTGGGGGATCAACAACAACATGGCGTATACATGCGAAGCGTTTCTGGAGGCGATGGTCCTCAGATTTGGAAAGAACCTCTATTATGATCCCCGAACCGCAATTAAAGAGTTGAAGCAGAGTGAATCGGTGGAAGAATATCAATGCCAATTTGAAGAATTGACCAACCGAGTCAATGGATTGAGTGAAGAATGGATAATCTCACTCTTCGTAGCCGGACTCAAAAAGCCATTGAAGTGTGAATTGCTCTTGGCCCAACCTACCTCTTATGTACAAGCTGTCTCCATCGTCAAACTGCATGAACAAAAAAATGCGGTAACTGCGGGCCTAGCTAGAAGCACTAGTAGTAAGCCCATTACTCAACAAGCCCCAACCCGATTTGCACCCAACCGCACTCTCAATCCCATTTACACTAATAAGAAAATTCAAACTAACCCCACCTCTACCAACCCCGCAAACCCTACGATTCTCCATTCCACCAACACTCCCACCAAGGCACCCCAGCCACCATTCAAGAAATTAACAAGTGCTGAGATTCGGGCTAGACGAGAAAAAGGATTGTGTTACTATTGTGATGACAACTATGCACCGGGACATCGTTGCAAGGCCTCATATCAATTGCTCATTGGGGAAGAGGAACTTCGGGAGTTGTTGCAAGGAACGACAGAGGGTAATGGAGAGGTACACGAGTCAGACACCGAAGAAGAGGAGGAAGAGGGTGAACAACAGAATCTGCAGATTAGCCTCAAAAGCTTTTGAGGGCGAATTTCACCCTGAGACCCTGCGTGTGAAGGGTACCTACGCCAACAAGCAGCTGCTGATTTTAATCGATGGAGGTAGCACCCATAATTTTATCAAGGGGTCCATAGCTAAGAAGCTCAATTTCTCTCACTCCTACACCTGCATTAAAGGTAATGGTTGGTAATGGTGAATCCATAAACTGTGCTGCAAAATGTCGAAACCTATCACTATTGGTGCAGGGATATAGATTCTCCGCGAACATATACGTCTTGAACCTTAAAGGAGCAGATGTTGTGTTGGGTGTACATTAGATGATGAGATTAGGCACCATCCGAATTAACCACATGGAGCTGTTTATGAAATTTAAGGAAATGGGGACATGGATCACATTCAGGGGTGAACGATTGCTGCGAGAGATCGAGCTTAATTTCAGGGAGCTACGGAAACTCAGCGGAAGTAGTAACATTGCTTCATTGTTTCAATTGGCAGTGATTCCATCGGTGGAAGAGCCCGTTCCGGAGGTAGAGGAAGTGGCTATCCAAACAGTTATTGAGAAATTCACTGATGTTTTTGAAGAACCAAAACAACTTCTCCCTCATAGAGCTATTGACCACCCCATCTACCTTACACTGGGTGCATCGCCAGTAAGCATTCGACCATATAAATATCCCCATTTTTCAGAAGGAGGAGATGGAGCGGTTAGTGTCAGAAATGTTACAAGCGGGGCTGATTAAGGATAGCCAGAGTGCATTCTCAAGTCCAGTATTGCTAGTAAAAAAAAAGCATGGTGGTTGGCGATTCTGTGTCGATTATAGAGCTCTGAACATGATAACAATTAAAAATAAATTCCCAATCCCTACTATTGATGAGATTCTCGATGAGTTGCATGGAGCTAGGTTTTTCTCCAAATTTGACCTCAAGAGTGGGTACCATCAAATCAGAATGCGTGAAGAAGACATAAGCAAAACAGAATTTCGTACTCATATGGGTCACTATGAGTTTGTAGTGATGCCTTTTGGGCTTACTAATGCACCTTCCACCTTCCAAGCAACAATGAACAGGATTTTCCAACCATACTTGAGGCGATTTATTGTTGTATTTTTTGAGGACATCCTGGTTTACAGCCCGTCCCGAGAGGAGCATCTGGATCATTTAGTTCAAGCTTTACAAATCTTGAAAGAGAACCAATTCTTCGCCAAGCATTCTAAGTGCACCTTTCTGCAACAACAAATTGAGTATTTGGGGGCATGTGATTTCGGGCGAAGGGGTTAAGGTGGATCCAGCCAAAATCGAAGCAATTGTAGTGTGGCCTGTTCCTAAGTCTCTAAAACAATTAAGAGGATTCTTAGTGCTGAAGGGGTATTACAGGAAATTCGTGGCACAGTATGCGTAGCGAGTGTTTCCATTGACAGAACTTCTCAAGAAGAATGCATTCCAATGGAATATCGCTGCTGATCAGGCTTTCCATCAATTGAAGCAGCTGATGGTTCATACCCCAGTGTTGGCTCTCCCTGATTTCACACAGCCCTTTATAGTGGAGACTGATACTTCGAGTACTAGCGTCGGGACAGTTTTATCCCAAGGGGGACACCCCATAGCCTACTTCAGCAAGAAATTGGGAGCTTGGTTATCTCAAGCATCTGCATATGTCCGAGAGCTATATGCAGTAACTCAAGCTGTGGTGAAATGGCAGCATTACTTATTAGGGCGGAAATTCTTAATCAGAACTGATCACCAAGGTTTGCGGGAGCTAATGACGCAGGTGATCCTTACCCCGGAACAACAACACTACCTCTCTAAATTGCTTGGATATGAATTTGAGATTGAGTACCGCCTTGGGAAGTTTAACAAGGTTGCGGATGCGCTATCCAGGCTAGGGGATGATGAGCATCACACACAGCTCCAAGCATTCACAGCAATGCAGTCCAATCTTTTGCCAACCCTGCTCCAGGCTAATAACGAGAGTGAGGAGATGCTTCAGTTGCAAGAGAAGCTACAGAGGGGTACATTACCTTCTGAATATGTATTCAAGGATGGGTTGATGACATACCGAGGTAAAATTTGGGATTCGAATGTTGCTAATATACGTGAGACGTTGTTGCACCAGTTCCATTCAGCCTTGACTGCAGGGCATGGGGGTATTTTGAAAACGTATAAAGGGTTGGGTGAGCTATTTTTTTTGGCCAGAGATGCGCCAAGATGTGGTTCGATTTGTCAATCATTGTGTGGAGTGTCAGTGTACAAAGTATGTCACTGCCAAGCCACAGGGACTCTTGCAACCGCTTCCGGTTCCGGCAAAGCCTTGGGAAGACATTAGTTTAGACTTCATCACCGAACTACCAAATTCCAATGGTTTTACTGCAGTGTTAGTAGTGGTGGATCGGTTCAGTAAAACAGCTCGGGTTGCGCCATTAAAGACGGGGTTCACTGCCAAATTGGTCGCTCAGAAATTCATCAATTTCGTGGTGAGGTATCATGGCTTCCCAGCCACTATTGTCTCAGACAGGGACCCTCTTTTTCTTAGTCGTTTTTGGAAAGAATTGTTTCAGCATTGTGGTACTAAGTTGCTCTATAGCACGGCTTATCATCCTCAGATGGATGGGCAAACCGAGGTTGTTAATAGGACCCTGGAGCAATATCTGCGTGTGTTTACACATGCTCATCCAACCAAGTGGTCTGCCTACCTCAATTGGGCAGAGTTCTGTTATAATAATTTTTTTCACTCCACCATTGAAATGTCACCACATGAGGCCTTGTATGGGTTTGCTCTCAGAACTATACCCGACTATACTAGTCGCTCTTCTTTGGTCCAAGACGTGGATGATCTATTGCGAGTTAGGGAGATTCTTGACATGGAACTCCGATTTCGCCTCCAACAAGCCCAAGAACACATGAAACGCCAAGCTGATTCTTATAGACGTGAAAAATCATTCAATGTTAGTGATTTAGTTCTCTTAAAGCTTCAACCATATCGGCAGGGGTCCGTAGTGACGCGAAGACATTTGAAACTTGGTAAGAAATATTTTGGACCATTTAAGGTGCTCCAAAGAGTGGGAACTGTCGCTTACAAACTGGAGTTACCAGTTGGAAGTGCCATTCATCCCGTTTTTCATGTTTCACTACTGAAGGAGTTTAAGGGTGAGTCCGTTATGGCAGGGGGCATCAACGAGCTTCCTCTTTCTCTGCCTTTTGAACCAGTGCCGGTAGCCATTATTGATAGTAGAACATTGCAGCTTGATTATGGGTCTCAGGATGTTCAAGTGTTGGTGGAATAGCAAGGAGCACTAAGAGAGGAAGCAACATGGGTGAGTTGGGCTGAGTTGGTGAGAATGTATCCTGGGGAAGACCTTGAGGACAAGGTCATTGTAATGGGGAGAGTGATTGATACGAGCAAACTCACTCATAATGGGCCGACTACAGCAATTGCAGAACCGACAACTCATGATGGACAAATGTACCAATTGCAGATCCAACAAGCAAAAGAATAAAAAACCACCTGTGTGGATGAAGGATTATAAAGGGTGATATGAGGGTGCGTCACAGGGGATTCTTATAGTATACTGAGGCGGAAAGTTAGTTACAACAATAGAGAGAATGCATGTGTATAAGGAGAGAGGAGTGTAATGGGGGAGGATAGGCATATTTCATATGAAAGGTTGCTATAGGAGTCTTCTCTGAGTCAGGGTTGCTGCTGTTATTGATTAACTACAATTACATTCTCACTGTTTCATTAATTACTTGATATTTTTTCTGTATTGTTATATATCTTCACTTACTGAATTTGTTCTGGTGTGTATTGTCTTTTGGTTACCTATTATTGAGTTTCTATTAATATCACTATATCAGTATACATGTTAAATTGATAATTTGATATATTATTATCTCGTTTATTATGAAATTAACGGAGAAAATTAAGTTACTATATTTGTTGAATCCCTAGTTCACTCTCAATCTCGACGGTTACTGCTCCATTGTCGTTGATTTTGGCATAAAACACAGAGCAGAAGTAAAATTTTTCTTACGACATAATATGTCTACAAAAGGAACACACAAATTAATGTTAATTTTTGCCAATGAATTATAACTCAAATGACACAGTCTCTCCATACTCAATTAAAAAATTATGGGTTCGAGTCTCCTATCTTTAGTAAAAAATTAATGTTAATTTTTCCAATATTCTAATATCTAGTATCTAATCTGTACAAATTTATTTAAATAATATCACATCAATAATTGTAATTTTAAATAAATTCCTCAACTATCATATGAGATGTTACTTCTAACAAACGTTTCATCTAAAGCGTATAAAAAGATCTGAATGTCAAACTTCTTATAAGTTGAATACAATTTAATTATAAATATACAAATGAGAACTTATTAAATCATTTTATTTTTATGAAGGCACTTTGTAATAGTTAATCTAAAAATATTATTCGTATATTAAAATTAGTTATTAAAATTAATTATTAATATATTTATGTATAAATATGTGTAGTTTAATTTATTTTTAATATATATATATTATACTAATAATTAATTTTAATAGCTAATTTTAATATATACGTAGCATAATAGTAGCTAATCTCATGTCTAGGTGTACAAACGTGTAAAAGAAAGAAGATTTAGCATTTCACATACATTTACTAGTAAAGAATGCCAATAAGACTAACTACTACTTCATTAAAAAAATTCCGTCTTATATATATACACGCTATTATTAACTAAAACTAACACTTTATGCCTACAGTGTAAATAATAAACCAAAATTGGTTTGTTGAATTAGTAAAGCATGGAGCACATTACACACTTTAATTAAGAAGTTAAAAACAAATAACTAAAACTCATTTGACTAAGAAAACAAACGCAGAAAAGATTACAACGCGTTTAGGTAAAAAAAAAACACACTCGTATAGTTTCGTTGCGGTTTTTAAACCTTCAACCTTTCTCAGTGTTCGAGATACTCTCATAATAAGAACCTATATTACTAATAACTAATGTAAAAGACAATTAATTAATTAAAATACAAATAAAGCCTAGGAATTTCTCACTCAGGTGGGGTGATATTAGAATCGAACTGGTCAAATTATTAGGTTACTAATTCATTAGTTTAATGTGATTATTTTTTAATTTATAAATATAATTTAATTTTATTTATGCAATATATTTAATAAAAAAATATTATGTATAGAAAATAATATTTTTTAGTTTAACGGAATTTTATCGAACCGAGTTAATTTTAACCGATTTTAGTCGAATTTAATTTATTTTTATCAGATTTGATTAAAATTTAATTGGATTAATTACTTTATCAGTTTAAACAATGATCCAACACGAATTGATAATTAAACAATGATCCAACACGAATTGATAATTAGATGACTGAATTTTTTATCTGACGGACCAGGTTAGGCCAAATTGATAACTATGTACAAAATCGTCGCTAATAACATAGCAATGTTTGCCAATGAGTAATAGCTCAAATGACATAAATTTTCCATACTCATCTAAGAGGTTGCGGGTTCGAGTCTTCATATCTTTGGTAAAAAAAAAAAAAAACATAGCAATGCTTCACTTAACATAAGTCTGTAATCGTCACAAATGATTGTAGGAATCTTATATTTAAAATGAAGTGTGAAGCAAAAAACAACTACTTTAACAACTTGCATTGATATTAATATTATACATGCACGAAAATACAAGGAATCTTTTCTCTTGCATTATTTCATTATTACACAAAATCTAAAACATATATAAAAATAACAATGCATAGAATATACGAACTTAAGAAGAAGCTGGTCTAAGTCTACATATAAAATTTTCATCATGGTCTCTTAGACTTGGATCTTATACTTTTCCACAAATTAGAAGGTTTATTTATATGTATTGCTTGTGGATAGTGGATACGTGTTGGACTAATTTATTTTTCTTCTTTTTATTTTTTCCAATCATTTTAATTAATATAAAACGAAAATAATCCAGAAACTAGTTTCCCATTTAACTCGATAGATTCTTTGACTTTCGCATTAAATGCTCCTCCTTCATGAATCTCCTTTTATAGTTGAACCGAAGCGGTTCCATACCTAAGCTTCTACTACTTATCTTTCTCCATTCCTCTGATCTTCACCAAAACTTGGTTATTACTTATTAGTGAAGTGATTAACCAACGAAATTAACAGTTTAATTAACACAAACGCAATTCAATTTCTGTTTGAGTGGTTAGTTAAAACTAACATGACCATGGACAAGGCATCAACAGCACAGAGCAGCTCCGATTCACCGACACGAGACCCGAAAGTATTGTCCATAGAGTGCATCAAGGGAAGCTCCAAAGCCGACGAGTGGACCGGCGACATGCTTCAAACCGGCGATATCGTCGAGGAGATCCGAATCGGAGGATCCGTGAATTCCTTGGTCCGGTTCAAGTCACC
>NC_029792.2:2040641-2061065 GCF_000816755.2 Arachis ipaensis | reverse complement strand
TCAGGACTCGTACAAGAAGAAGGACACCTCCATAGTGGTTCGGGTCAGGCGAGGACCCGACGAATTCTCCGAGCTTCAGGCTTGCATCGTTCCAAGTGACTCTGCTTCTAAGAAGAACTTCGTCCTTCGCTCCATCGCCGATCCAAATTACGTCGTCGGGTTCGTGGATCGAACCGAAGCTGAATGCTTCGACCTTCAAGGTACCTTCTCTTTTCTTTTGACTTTTAGGTTAAGTTACGTAATTATGTTTTAATTTTGGTTCACTTTATTCAAGCAAGTAAATTACGCACTACCTTCCCCGCCATCGCCAATGTACTTCTACTTCTATATTTAATTAGGTCATTATTTAGTCAAGTTATTTTCATTGGAAAATAATATATTAGATTATAATTTAATCAAATTTTACCTAAAAAGTGATGCACCAAATTTTGTTGAATTCATCATTCATGCATTGCACGTGTTGCGCAGACCCCGTGACTTTGCTTTTGTTAAGTCAAAAGATGATTCAACATGTTTAACTATTTTGTATTGTTTTCAATTTGAACATTTAAAGCTTCAAGATCGACTAGGATGGTAAATGCACTTACGAGAACAAAGCTACAGGATGGGTTTGTTTCATTTCCATGGGAAAGGAGGATGCAAGAAATGCTATCAGTCCCAAATTCCAGCAACTTTCTTTCCATGTTACTCCTTCCAAAAGCTTCAGATAGAGTATCTTCTCGTTACAATGATGTCGATGACACCCTGGCCAGAGCAAATGCCTGGCTTAATGCAGCTCAAGCTTCTGGAGTCCCCATTGTCTTCATGAACATTCAAACTGAGTCCCTTCTTACTAAGGTAGCGGTTAATCGGTTACCATTCCCTCCAAAATTATGTTATACAATAATGTTACTTAGAATTCACTTTTTTTTTTCCTTTCTTGTGTGACAGATATCTGGAGAGACAGCTTCTTCCACTGTGAATGCAGGATCATTATCTGACTTATCTAACTTAGCAAATGCAAGCCTCTATGGCTTTGAGGATTACCACGGAATAGACATCGGCGTCGTTCGTGCCGTTCGCCTCTGGTATGCTCCAATCGGAGGAGAGTTCTCTATTGAGATAAAACTAAAAGAGGATGATTCAAAGCTTGGTTTTGCAATTAGTCGTACAGAAGAGGTTTCTATCTTAGCTTATTCTATAAATAATCTATAAGTATGGTTAAGGATTTAGCTAATAGTTTTTGTTTATAATGTTACAGGGATTTATATTTGTTTCATCGGTTACTAATCAAGAAAACGTGCCTGCAACAAGGTCAGTGCTAAGCAATCTCTATAAACTAGCAACAGATACTTGTAGATTGTTGATTATCTCAAGAGTTTCAAATCAAAAAGTGCTTCCGTGGATGGTCTCTTCAACCGGTGCCATTCGATGTTTCGACACAGTTTCGCTAAGCCAGAAGCTGTCCTTACACCGACACACCAGAGTTCCAATCCTCCTTCATGTCTTCCTTTGGGACCGAGCGTTGGCTTCTTCAAGCGGAGGGAGCAATCGATTCAGGGTCTTGTCTCCTCCAACACACCATCCTCTTCCATTGCCTCCAAATGAATCTGATTCAAGTGATATCACCCCTGTTGGTTCGCCCCGCCTCGCCAGAGACACAGCCGGGGAACTTTCTTTTAGATTTCATGACTTCTCCTTATCCAGTAACTGGGTATGAATATGATTAATGATGTACTACACACACACCCTTGAATTTTTGTTTGCTTTTGTATCCCTTTTAACCTTGCAAGACGAGTTTCTAACAAGGGCTTTAATTGTTGTTTGTTATTGCATAATGTACATACACATAAGATACATTGCTTTAGAATTCAGAGATTCAAGGACGTACTGGTTTCTTTTGTTTCATTTGCTTGTGTTATGTTGTTCACAAAATTTCAAGAAACGGTCAAACAAAATAATAACAACAAAGTCTTGTTCCATTAGGTATTAGGTAGGTGTTTTGTCGGTCTTTTTTTCATATGTCCAAATGACCTGAGACGTAATTCTACTATCTATTTTATAATAGGTACTATTTCAACTTCTTTTCTTATATATTCGTTCCTTATTTTATCCAATCCTGTATGACCACTTATCTATCTTGATATCTTCATCTATGCCACACTAATGATCGTGCTCTCTTTTGGATGACCAACATTCTGCACTATAAAACATAATCGATATGATAACAATGTGATATAATTTAGGGCAATTTACGTTTTTAAATTGTTTGACCTTCAATATTACGTAAATACATTGTTTTCAATTTCAATACGCAAATGTATTGTTTCACTATTTTATGTAAACCGCTACTGGCAGTAGCGGTTTACAGGTGTGCATAAACCGCTACAACCAGCCGCGGTTTACGTGTATGCGTGTGTGAGTGTAAACCGCTATAGGCAGCAGCGGTTTACGTGTAGTGTGCTGCCTATATAGTCAAATTATACAAAATTAAATAAAAATTAACTAAGTTCTATACAAAAGAACATGTATTAATAGAAATAATTAAAAATTTTATATGAATAATGAGTACTAAAAATTCCGTTACAAAAATATAACAATATGCATTAGAGAATATAAAAAAAATTCTAAAAAAACATATTACTATGAACAAACAAAATAAATGAAAAATTGATTAAAAAATCAAAACTTATAAAAACTGATAATTATTCTTGATTTTTTTATTACAAATAAAATTGAATGGCAAAATTAGCAAAAAAATAATATTTTTTTAAATTATTTTTCAATTTAATAATTGAACAGAACGTAAAAACTACACTTAGTTATTTCCAGTGAACAAGAGTTAAAACATAGAAGTCATGTTTGTCTTTAAAGAAAAAAAAAAACAGACAAACAAAAAATTCTGATATTTAACAAGAAAAGTCTAATTAAAAAGATGTTGCAGCGAGTACATAAAATCGACCATGATACATAAGCCTATATTAAAATCCACGATTATAAAACATAAGTTAAATAAATTTTTATTTTTATTTTATTTTATTATAAAATTAATTTTTGGTTATTCTTTAATATTTTGCCTAGTTTCGTCATTGTATCTATATATTATTTTATCATTTAATTGTTGACTGAAAAACTTTGGATTTTATCATCTAATTGTCTATTTTTTGTTTGAAATAGACACACTACATGTAAACCGCTATAGCCTATAGCGGTTTACACTCACACACGCACACACGTAAACCGTTGCTACCTGCAGCAGTTTATACTCACACACGCACACACGTAAACCGCTGCTGCCAGCAGCGGTTTACACTCACACACGCATACACGTAAACCACGGTTGGTTGTAGCGGTTTATGCACACTTGTAAACTGCTGCTGCCAGTAGCGGTTTACATAAAATAGTGAAACAATGCATTTGCGTATTGGAATTGGAAACAATGCATTTGCGTAATATTAGGGGTCAAACAATTTAAAAACGTAAATTGTCCTATAATTTATCTTTAAGTTTAAAAAATATTTTTTTGTCACGTACAAAATTTCAAAAAATGGTCACAATAGCTAATTTGCTTTATGCAAAGTATATTATACATACTTATTACATCCAAAGAATAATGACATTTCAGAACTTGATATGGAAAATCCATTCACTATTAAGATGAAACGGGTAAAGTTCTAAAAAGTATATAAGTGTTTTCTATATTTTAATCATATTAAGATGAAACGGGTAAAGTTCTTAAAAGTATATAAGTGTTTTCTATATTTTAATTATTTTATTTGTTTGCTTTAAGTTCTTCATAAATCAATGTTTTAATATTATTTTTTATTTAAAAAAAGGAGTAAATCTCAAAGTGGTTCCTGAACTTGCAATTGAGTTTTGAATTCGTCTCTAAACTTAAAATTATCCAAAATATGTCCCTGAACTTAACACTGATCGTCCCTGAAACACTTTCAGTCGATCGTTTACCACGCTTGCATTGAAACGACGTCATTTTGTATTTGTTAAAAAAAAAAAACTAATGGATCAAGTCAACAATGACACGACCTTAGAAATTCACCCAACCAGATGGGATCTTAGTTGCAATTCGGTATCACATCCCTCCGCTTCAGATGAACTTAGGCGCTGTTCCTTAGTTGATGGTGAGATGTTGTGATGACGTTTAAAGCTTGTCGGCCGCCGTTGCTGTCTCCTCTTTCTCTCTGACCTCACAATTTTACCGTTGTCCTGGGTCTCGTCATGTTTCTTTTGCATTGCCTTCCTCCCCTCTACTACATCAATCTCCGCCTGAAAGTTCTGCTGTGTTCTGTTTCTGTGACCTCCACAGCTCCTACCAAAGAGAGACGATGTTGTTCCGAGGAGCTTTTTTGCTGAATTTCGTCCATGGTGTCACTCGATCTGTTCGCCGTCTACGCTTTTCTCTTGTCTTCTCTGTGTCTCTTTCAGCCTCACTCTCTTTTGTGATTATTGCTGTTTGAGTTGATAATGTTTGCTATTTAGGAGGAAAAAAAAAAGCATAATGGTGAAAACGAGAGATGGTGATGACAGAAAAAAGTTCAAAAGTTGCAAAGACAGAGAAAGAGAGAGAAAGAGAGAAATGTAAGAGAAAAAAGAGGAGAGTCGATAGTAGAGTGAAGTGTGATTTCTTAATGTGGTGGTGATGACGATGTTGGGAGTGTTGCCTGTTGGAAAGAGGTGAAGGTGGTATGTGGTGGTGCTGTTGGTGAATGATGGTGTGAGTGATAAAGAAAGAAAGGAAACGACGACAGCGTAGTCCCCATTTAATCACGTCATCAATCTGTTGTCAGAAGTTATTTTAGGCTGCGTTTGTTTATTGTCTTTCAAATACATGGACACAGACACAAATACACAAAGAGACATATACATAAAGATATACAAATTTTTTATTGTGTTTGGTAATATTGGACAAGACACACCGTATAAACTAAATATCAATTTTACCCCTATATTATCACCAATGGAATAAGGACAAGAGTAAATTACTAAGTATAAAAGAGTAAATATTTGTGTCTCATCAATGTGTCTCTGTGTCTCATCTTTTTTGAAGGATACCAAATATATGTATTTTATGTATGTTTATGTGTCACCGTATCCTTCAAAAATCCGTATCTTAATAAACAATCGATAGACGTGTACCACTGTGTTTATGTATTAGTGTCTGTGTCCATCAAACAAACGCAGCATCAAGGACGACCACGTTAAATTCAGGAACAAAATTAAAGCAATTTTAATGAAGAGTGAAATTGAAACTCGATTAAAAATTCAGGACCATTTTGATATTTAAACTAAAAAAAAGTTAATAACTTTTCCGCCTAAAACATGGATTTAGTTGAGTCGCTCCGCCAAAAAAAAAGCTTGAGTACGAATCCTAATTTGGCTATTTTTTTTGGCTCCACGCCGATTAGAAAAAAAAACCCCTTAAAAGCACAAGGATTGTAATCCGAGGCTTTTGATTTAAAATGCACCGAGACCGTTGATTAAGATTTAATCTACGATCCAAAACGCTCCATTTGCAATCTTCGCTCCCCTTGGGGAAAAGTTCCCGCTAATTCACTGCTATATATTCTTTCAAGTTCTAAGGGATCGCTCGCATCAATTCAAATACCATCTAGTGTTGCTAGTTGCTACCTCTTCTTGTAAATCACTCTTCGCAAATTTCAACTTTCTTTGAGATCTCATTTGGAGGGGAAATGGCTCGTACGAAGCAGACAGCGCGCAAATCCACCGGTGGAAAGGCTCCGAGGAAGCAGCTGGCCACGAAAGCCGCCAGGAAGTCAGCTCCGGCCACTGGCGGAGTGAAGAAACCTCACCGTTTCAGGCCCGGGACGGTGGCTCTGAGGGAGATCAGGAAGTACCAGAAGAGCACGGAGCTCCTCATAAGGAAGCTCCCATTCCAGAGACTTGTACGGGAGATCGCACAGGATTTCAAGACCGACCTTCGTTTCCAGAGCAGCGCCGTCTCTGCTCTCCAAGAAGCGGCTGAGGCATATCTTGTTGGTCTCTTTGAAGACACTAACCTCTGCGCCATTCATGCCAAGAGAGTCACCATTATGCCCAAAGATATTCAACTTGCACGTAGAATCAGAGGCGAGAGGGCATAAACAACTTTACATTCTTAATTAACGTCTAATTAGTAAGTAATTTAGTATTTGCGTTTTATCCTTACCTATGCTGTGCTTGTCATTATGACTCCGGAAAAACTAATGTACTTGATATTTTAAAAAATATGCTCCCACTGTTCTCAGTTAGGATCTAAATTTAATATGATATCATGATTTGTTATTAAAAAAATCTAATTACAGTATTAATTTCTTAAGAAATCAAGTCTTTGAATCTGTCCTTCGGTACTCTTATCAAAATTCGAGGACTGAAATCCAAAATAATAAAAGCAACAACTTATTAAAAAATTCAAGTGAGATTATTGACTTGATGTTTGGGATCTAGCGGAGGTAAAAGTGCAACAGCTCCTCTCTCTGGACTTGAGAATTTTTGGATCACGGTATCCAATTTAGAATCCGCAGCACTTGACTGAAATCTGATTAACATCTTTGAACATTCCCTGTTAAAAGAGATGTCAAGTGTTTAATCATTCTTTCATTTAGATTAAGTTAAAGAGGTGTCTTTGAATTAACAAAACAGAGATTTACATGATCTGTTCTGCAACATAGCCAGTCCTGAGCTTTAGAATTTCAGTCCAGAATGGATTCCGATTGAGTGTGTAACGTGCAGCAAAGACTGTTGCTGCAGCTATCAATGAGGGGCAGTGCAGAACAATTTGATAGTGCATAAGACCAAGTTCAGCCAGGAAGAAAACCATGTTCTTCAGCTGCATTTTGTGTTTAAATATATCAAATTAAAGAAACCATGGAACTAAATTTGCATTGCAATAGTGCAATCTCAACATATGTTACCTCAACATCTGGCTGCTCAGGAACTCTGATGAATCGATCTAAAAACATGTAGGGTGTGGGAACTGTTAGATACCATTCTAACTTTTCAAGGATTGCATTTTCCATGTCCAATATCTGTTGGTTGGTGTAAGCATCATCTGTTAGTTTAGCAAAGACCTTAACCTGCAGCCGAAACAAACAAATTGAAACTTAAAAGTAATAGTAGAAAGGTTCAAAGTGTGTTGCTTGGTGGAAGCAATGTGACCTTAGGAGTTACTATCTCTTCATATTTGCAAGCTAGGAGCAATGAGCAAATGCCCACCAACTGTAATTCTGCTTTTGGTATAACTGTCAACGAGAGGTATCGATCGATTATGTTTATGGTAAGATAGATTGTCTCAGGCATTAGGTTAAATCTCCAGTGCACATCAATGAGCCAGTCCACGGTAATGGACCTCATCTTCTCATTGATTTCATTCTGTGAGTTCATGTAATCTGAAATTCGGCTCTCATCCTACATCATAAATTCTAGTAAGAAAAGGATATAGATACAGCAGTGCAAGGCTTAAGAGTTGAGAATGCTACATACTTCTGTTAGCTTATAGAATATGTATAAATCATCAAGGTACTCAGCCACTGCCAAGTCAATATTACCATTGTCTGCATCGATGTCAACATGCTGTCCATCAGGCTTAGACAAGACTTCTCTAGCAGCCTGGGAAAAATATAATTGAAATCTATGAAAAGCAGTAAGATTAAATGATCCTTGTGTACCGAAGATTTTATACAAATGATTAAATTGGTCTTTATAAGTTATGCAACATGTTAAATTGTTCTTTTATTACATAAATTGAATCTTTCATAGTATAAAATAAACAACAATTTAGTTTCCAAGTGTATATTTTGGACTAGGGGTGTTAATGCATTGGGTTTGGCTTAGCCTTGAGCTGACTTGATAATTTCAACTGGTCTTGTTTTTGGACCCTTACGTGATACTAAATCTGCAAATTCGTAAGATTTTTAGTCCAAGCTAAACTCTGGTCCAAATTGGATTCAGAGCAGGTCTAAAATACATAATAGATCATTAGTCCAGACTTAATAGAAAGGTCAGTATAGGAAAATGAAAAAAAAATGATCAGGCAGAGATGAGAGGCGAGATTTGCTAGTTAAGAGAAGCAGAGGCAAGATCTGCCACGTTGGACCAGTGGTGGTGAGAGAGTACTGCACGGTGTGGTAGCATGGTGAGAGGCGAGCAAGGGGTGGGTAGCCAGCAGTTAAGCAAGCAAGATTGGCAATGGTGGCGTGGGTGAGCAGCAAGATTTTTTTTAGAAAGTTGTTACAAGTCGACCCAAACGGGGAGAGTCTAGATTTGTGGAACATCCTCTTCAACAATGTCATCATGGATGTCTCCAAATCCAAAGAGTACAAACCACAAAACAACCAACTCCCAACTCCTTAGATATCATGCATATCCTTAGAGGACTAGTATTTCCTATTACATGCAGGGTGTAAACAACAGTGAAGTACCTTGCTCTGTGCAGTAATTTCTGCAGTTAGAGTCATGACTTTCCTACAAGATCTTTTCTTAAACTTTCTTTCATTATCATGCTCACCCCTTTCCTCTAAACCATGCTTCTTGTGAACACTTGCTGTACTGTCTAATTCAAGTTGAACAAAGTTCTGAAAATAAACATAATTAGGTTGAAGTTGCATTAATTATTAGGTATCATAAGAATGTGTCTTCAGAATGCTACTGCACCTTATTCCCTTGTGCAGCTCCTCCTTCGTTAGATTGGGCTTTTGGATCCAGCAGCAAGTTCTACAGAACATAATGAAAACCAAATGCATAGGTAGACGTTCAATTCAAGATCATTAACAAAGTTAGCAAAGAGCAATTTGTTCTTACTGCAGTAGATTGTGAATTTGCCAAAAGTTTTGCATAAAGTTTCCTACAAGAAACAAGCAAGTTAGCTTAGGAAATAAATTGTATGTTTTGGTAGATCAATCAAACTGAATTATGAAAAATAAAAATAAAAAAGAGAACCTTGTGATAGGCCGTGAAATGTGGTTGCCATCAGTAGTTTTAAGCACTTCAAGGTTACTAATATCTCCAAGAACTTGACGATTTCCTAGTCCTCTCTCCTCTGTTTTTGCTTTGCCTTTCCCTTTTCCTTAAAGAAATACGAAAAGAAAAAGCTATAAATGTTTCTTGCGAGGTAAAAAATTAAAAAAATATATTAGAAAGAAATTGTTACAGACAATTTCTGCTACGCCGTAATTGTGTATGTGTTACTTTGATGGTAATCACCATTACTAAATCATATAAAAAATGAAAAACGACAGATAAATGCAGGAATGTCAATCATCCAATATCCTAAAAACCATTGAAAAGGAGAACGAGTAACATTAGCAACAAAATCGTGCGATCGGACTTAGGAACTTTGCTTTGTTATAAACACGAGAGGGTTTAGTTAGACCATCAAAAATCTTAAATCCACATGCAAACAAGTAAAACATTTATATCGGAAAAAAACACTGAGAATAACAAGATATCTGATTAACATTTGTTTTGAGTTATCAAAAGCAATCAAAAGAAAACCTGTTGTCCGGTTGTTCTCCATTGTCCACCTGTATTTTATGATTCGAGATTCTAAGCACGAGTGTTCTCATTATTTATATTGGCCTACAATAATAAACATAATCATTTTTTAAAATTTTGAATTAATTCTATTTTATTTTTATTTCTTTCCACATAAAATAAGGTAGTTTGTTTGAGAATATACCAATCCGGTTCGGGGCAAGGCCCATCGTGGCTTTTGGAAATTCAACTAAAATGCGATACTATGAAGCTTCAATTTTCTATACAAACAGAATCGGGAATGGGAGTGCTTAACTATAAACGAAAAGGAAACTCCAGTCTCATCGTAATCATAATTTGCTTTTAAAATGGATGCGAATTTAAGTAGAGAATCCATTTCTTTCTCATATAGGCTGAATCGGAATCATTCCTTAGAATTAAGGAGGCTTCTTAGGTGAGGAAAGAATATTTGGATCTTTAGTGGTCCAAAATTTTTTATAAATCTTATCGGTTGAAAATTTAAATCTATTAAAATATTTTTATTATATAAAAGATAATTCTATAAAATATATTTATATTAAAATTTTTTTTTTGTTATCACCTCATTTTTTTTAACATTTATATGTGGCTAATTTTTTTTATAGAAGTAAAAATAGTGATAAAATAGAGGAAGTGGAAGATAATTATTTGTCAATTGTTAGGAGATATTAATAGAAATAAATAAAATAGATGAAGAGTAAGAGATAACTGTTTGCTAATTGTTAGGAGAGATTGATAGAGATAAATAAAACAGATGAAGAGTAGGAGATAACTATTTGCCAATTGTTAGGAGAGGTTGATAAAAATAAATAAAACAGATGAATAATAAGAGATAACTATTTGCCAATTGTTAGGAGAAGTTTGCCAATTATTAGGAGAGAAAGAAAGAGTGGGAGATAACTATTTTAATTCTCTCGTCATTTTTTTTTTATTTTTATTTATTGTGCATCAACTTCATGCCATCTTTTAATTTGTATGAGTTAGCATCTTATAAATAATTAAATATGAAAATAATAAAATATATTAATAATTTAAATTGGACCAAACTCTTAAAAATGGAACGTTTCAAATAATAAAGATATTGTAAATGAGATATATGCAAAATTATCTCATTTACAGTGTAAACGAAATAAGAGAAAGATATTTATTTTAGTAAATATTTTTAAATTATTTATTTCAGTAATTATTATAATTATTTTATTTATTAAAATAAAAAATCTGCTGAAGAAGATAAAAAAATAGAAAAAAGTAGACAATTTTAAATAATAAAAAAGATAAATAATCTATTTTAAATAATAAGAAAGATGTACTGTTCATTTAAAATAAATACATTAACATGTTTAAATTATTTAAAATGTTTTAAAATGGACAATCCATCTTAAACACGTGCTTATTTTAAAACATTTTAAATAATTTAAACATGTTAATGTATTTATTTTAAATGGACAATCGATCTTCCTTATCATTTAAAATGGACTGTTTATCTTTTTTATTATTTAAAATAGTCAATCTTTTCTATTATTTGAAATATTCTATTTTTAAGAGTTTTGGTCCCATTTAAATTATTAATATTTTTTTATTATTTTCAAAAATTATATTTAATTATTTATAAATACATGTATCTCGTTTATATTGTAAACGAGATATATACAAAATTATCTCGTTTACAGTGTAAACGAAATAAGAGAAGAATATTTATTTCGATAATTAAAGTTTGAATCACATATCAATAGAATCAATTGTTAAGATTACATGATGATCAGAATATATATATTCTCAATGAATACAACACTCAAAATCGTAACATAAGAACTATTATTATTTAGAAAGAGAGAAAATTATTTATTACATGACGTGCAATGTCACTACGGAATGGTTTGGAGAAAGATATTTTTCTTCCATATAATAAAATGATAATAATAAGTATGGAAAAAAAATTGACATCAAATTTCACATTGTATTTCTTCTTATTAATTTCCATCACTAAATAACCTTATTCCTTTTCTATTTTGCATTAGGCATAAAATCTGTTACTTTTAACAAAAGCTAAGTCCGTTTATGAAGGAGCAGAAGCTACTTTATTTAATTTTTGAATTATAAAAAATTATAATATACATATTATGATATAATTTTAAAAAAAAAATTTAATTTTTTAAAAAGCTAATTAGCAGTTTTTTAAAAAAATAAAAATATATAAATTGACTTCAACAAAAAAAATCTACTTTTATTAAAAAAATATTTTCTATTTATAATGGAATTATTGATCCTCCACCATCATTTTCACATAAGGTTCCATCTATTAGAAGCACCAGCATTCCACTATTATTTTTATGCAATATTCCATTTACGGGAAGTATTGGCCCTCCACCATTATTTTAAAACAATGTTCTATCTGAATCACCTATTACATGTATTCCTTCTAGTTATTGTTTTAATCATTTTACCACTCTATTTTTATTATTAAATTTGTATTTAACATTGTGTGGTATGAAATCTTAGTTTTAATTTTATTTTTATATAGCTTGCTAAATATTTTTATAGTTATAGGATATAGCAAGTTCTTGACTACTAAAAGAAAAGGGGGGGTTCTAATAGGAGTAAAAAAAAAAAAAAAGCAACAAAATATACATTGACACACATTTCACATTTATTTTTTATTTTTACCTACCATATCATACACAATAAAATAACAAACACTAACTATACAATAATTTTTTGGCATTTTCATCAAGATTATTGTGAATTAAAATTTTATTACTATTCACCACATACAAGAACCAATTGCCTATAAAATGGAACTAATTGTATTTTTTAAGTTATTTATCTAAACGCTACAACTTACTTCTATAACTAAAAATTCAAACACAAAACAACTTATTTATAAACTACTCTTAATAATAGTTTTTATCCTTTAAGCTCTTTTTCTAAAAAAAAAAAATATTTAAATTGTTTATCCAAATTGGGCCTTAGTATTGTCTAAACGATATGAAAAGGAGAAAAAAACAAATACATCATTGATATTTTAATTCGCGAACATTTAAGTATTTGAGGATTTAAAAATATATTTAATCTTCTAATTTTTTTAAAAATTTAGACATATCAATATCTTATATCGATACAGATACATACGTGAAAGAATTTTTTAAATGATATAAATTAAACTCAAAAGATCGATCTGTTGGTAGCACCGTTAGCAACTTAGCATGAACAGCACAAGCACCATGAACTGAAGTAAAGTTGAGGCAACCACTCATGATGAGTGAGTGTCTACCTGAGCAAGTGTGGAGTGAAGGGGAAGTGTCACACGCAGCTTGAGCTGCAGAAGGTGTCAGTGCATTGGCTTAAGTTGAGAGTACTAAGTCACTCTTCATCATTCCCACTTCCAAAGCTCTAAAGAAGAAGAAGAATATTTTGTTTGTGTAATAATTTAGTCTTGTACTATTTAGTGAGTGCCTTTGCTGTCTTTTTCTTTGAGATGTTTGACAATACAAAATCAGCTATTGCTAAGTATAAGTTGGCAATAATATTATTGTCCATCTCCTTTTTCTCCATAGTTTCAAGTTCATTGAAAACCAAATGCATAGATAGACGTTCAATTCAAGATCATTAACAAAGTTAGCAAAGAGCAATTTGTTCTTACTGCAGTAGATCGTGAATTTGCCAAAAGTTTTGCATAAAGGTTCCTACAAGAAACAAGCAAGTTAGCTTAGGAAATAAATTATATGTTTTGGTAGAACAATCAAACTGAATTATGAAAAAAAAAAAAAAAAAAAAACTTGTGATAGGCCGGGAAATGGGCATGCCATTAGTAGTTTTAAGCACTTTAAGGTTACCAATATCTCCAAGAACTTGAGAATTTCCTAGTCCTCTCTCCTCTGTTTTTGCTTTGCCTTTTCTTTTTCTTTAAAGAAATACGAAAAGAAAAAGCTATAAATGTTTCTTGCAAGGTAAAAGATTAAAAAATTATATTAGAAAAAAATAATGATCCAATTGACATTCAAAACATTGACACAGTAGATTTTTGGATAATGGCAGAGGAGGATGATCTTGAATTTACTAATGGAGATATTGAAGGCATTAAAAGTTTAATATATACTGATAATACTATGCCTTCGTATCCTAATGGTGAGTGACATAGCAAACTTTGTTTCCTTACATAAAGATACATGTCATTAATATTGATTTTTTATTGAGTTTTCTTTCTATTTTATTAGATGGTGGAGACATGGAAGTTGAAGTGGATATGCCTGAAGTTGTAATTGAATCCTCAAATACTTCTTTTGATGGTATTTGTGAAGATGATGGCTTTGAATTACCTGTTTATGATAGAGACATCGAAACACTTAATGATGATTATGACTTCTGATGAGTAGTGTCTTTGTTTAGTTGAAGTATTGTTTGTTGAATATTGTTTCTTTTGGTTGCAAAACATTGTGTTTGTCATTTATCTGCGTTTTGATTTCTTTAGTTATAAACTTTGATATTTGAAGTTGTTTATAACCTTTTAATGATAAATTATATATTGTTCATTTTGTGAAATTGTTAAATTTTGAATCTTATTAGTTTAAAAATTATTGAATTTAACTTTTTAAAATTATGTATTGAATTTTTTATAATTTTACTCTATATTTAATTAAATCGGTTCAACCACAGTTCAATCCAGATTGAACCATTGAACTATTAAATCAGTCACTTGACTGGTTCGATAATCGATTCGGTTCTCATAACCTTGGTTAATATGTTGGGCTGATGAAGATTGGTTTAATAACTTCTAAGTCAATCTTCATCATTCCCTCCTCCTAAGCTCTAAAAAAGAAGAAGCTCGTCATGTTCATCTTTTCCAATCTGATGTTTCATGGTTGTCACCTGCGAAAATAATATATTCAGATTATTGATATGCTCCATAATTGACGTAAATTCACTTATGCAAAGAGTATAGAGTCTCTTTTTGAGAAATATTCTGTTTGTGTAATGATTTAATCTCGTATAATTTAATGAGCATGTCTCAAATCATTTTTGCTGTCTTTTTCTTTAAAGTGCTTCACAATACAAAATTAGTCATTGCTAAGTATAAGTTGGCAACAATATTATTATCCATCTCTTTTCCTTTTCTATAGTCATTGGCAATACTTTGCATGTCTATCTTTAATTGTATCCAAGTAATTTTTCTTCTTTAAAATTGTCTTGATCTTCAATATTAAAAAAGGAGAAATTTTTCTTGTTGAATTTTTTTATCTTAGATTTTATTGTTATGGTATTGACACTAATATGCTCTTTCAGAGCAAAAACATTACAAACTTAAAATTCTAACCACACTAACAAAAAAAAAAGAATACATAAAAAAAGATTGTTAACTCAATAAGAAGAGTATAGAAAATTTTTTTGATTCAAAAACCTCACAAGGTGGTATTGCAAGTGTAGGATTACCATGTTCATAACACATAACACGTATCGAAAGTAATAAAGTAATTCTAAAGATATATTTTGTGCTTAAACTTTATTTCAATAATAAACAATATATAGATCAGATTTAAATATCTGTGTGTACGCTAGTAAAAATCACTTTCTCCTTCGATGGTACGAATGTCCTATGCGTATCCACACCGAGACAAACATTTGCTGTCAACTCCTTGACTAATGGACATCTGATCTAAATTGAGAAATCTCTTGCAACTCTTTGCATGCTATAAAATTCTTCTCCAAGAATTAAGGCTTACATACGTTTATGTGTGTAGAGGTAAAGGAATAAAATCCTTGTGTTTTATTCTCGTCTTCGTCACATTCCTCTACTCTTGGCATACATATATATAGTATGAGATTTGTTATTAATTTATCATATATTGAAATTCCAAATCTGAATCCTTCAAATTTATGAATCATATCATAACTCAATTTGAAAACAGAATCAGTTAGGATCTCATCCAAATTTAGAAATAGAATAAGTAATTATTCTCAAATCTCATTTAATATTCTCAATTATCATACTATTATTATATTCTTAGTGCTAGCAAAGAATATAATAATATTCCATTTGAATTAATATAATTATTTATTTGATCAAATCAAAATAATAATTAAATAATTCTATAACAAAGATTAGAACACTCGTTAGTGTGTGACCCCATAGGTTCAATACTAAGTGCGGGTAGTAAATTAGTCATACTAAATTTACTAATCAAGGTTGGCGTCTAGCAACACTCCTCAAGAAATATATTTTTACTAAGAACCTTAGAAGAACAAAGTATAATTCCTTCCATCTTTCCAACTATTGGTTAACCCTTAGAGTATGATTTAATTGTCAAGCTCTAACTTGTTACAAACTCATTTCTTCATTCATTCAATCCCCTTGGCCAATATTTTATTCATCTCAGTCATTATAATCATAGAACTCAAACTCTTTACCGAGAGTTGACGGATTCCTTATTGACTAATCATTAATTCTACAAGTATTTAAATTATACCCAATATCCATTCAACTAGCACCCTAGGGTATTAGGTGCCCGAAATCAAAGTATAATAAATACATTATTAATTACTATGACAGTCGCAGGTCAAAAGAAACTCTATTACTATGTTCATCTTGAGAATATCCTATTGACAAATATGCGGTAATTATAACCATTAGGAATTCTCAAAGTGAGTCAGTTCAATGGTCATATCTCTATACACATCATCTATATATATAATTTAATAAATGAGATCTATTAATCTTCATCCAATAAAGACCATTATATATATATTGATCTTTTCGGATTATTAATGTCCTTTTTAATAATCGATCAAGAACAATTTAGATTAAATTATAAAAGACTTATCTCTCAATATTATGATCACTATTACAATGATAAATCTCTAAATTTAATCAAGAACCTTATTATATTAACATTTTAATATAATAATAATAATAAATTATTTAACACGTGATTGATTGAATTGTGATCATATTACTTATTCCCAACAGCAAGTAACTTCTAACAATGGAGATATCTTATGCCTTGGAGCAGCAATAGATTATGAAGGTGGTGGACGACTAGTTGATATTTGGTTGATGGATTGTGCTGCAATTTATAGCATGACTTCGCATCGAAATTAGTTTAATACCTATGAATTGGTTTCATCAGGATCTGTGTTCATGGAAGATGATTATGCTTTGAAAATTGTGGATATTGATTTATCAAATCAAAACGTTTGATAATTCTATACGCACAATTCAAAGTATGAGACATGTAAAGACTAAGAAAGAATTTATTGTCTGTTAGATTCTTGAATACTCAAAGATACAAGATTAATATTAAAGGTGGAATCTTAAAAATATGAAGTGGTGCTCATGTCATCATAAAAGCCCAAAAGACTAATAATCAATATTTAATTTACTTACTCTTTTTGCCAATCTAAGAATATAATTAACATAATTGGAATCTCAATAATTAGTTTAATGTAAATAGCCAAATTTAGAAATCACTTTAAATTTAATTTAAAAAACATATTTGTCAAAATTATTCAAAATTTGATCAAATGGATAAAGAGTTTGTACATGTATGGTGACTTTGGTTGTAAATGTAAAAAAATTAAAATTTGTGTTAATTGTTAACATACATGTATGGTTAGTAGTTTAGTTGCATTATTCAAACTATAAGTTTATTGTGAATACAACTTCTGTATTTATATACATGTATGTTTGGTGACTTAATTGTATTCAAACTAAAAAATTTGCTGTGAATGCAAAACTTATTTTTCTAAAGGTTATTTCCTTTAATTTCCAATCCCAAGATTTTGAGTATATAAAAGTAAAACCAAGCAATTCAATGTTAAAGCACTATTTAAGCTAAGGAAATCAAGTCAAATTACATTCCATCTAAATCTTATTAAAAAAAAAAAGATAAAAATTCATGAAACTTTACATAAAGGTGAAGATTACATTATTTGCAATAAATGATCCAATATTGCAATGTTTAAAGACATGATGTAAAGGAAGCAGCACAATGATATCTGATTTTAGGCAGGGTATTGTAATAATGTTAAATTAAACAATTAAAAACAAATAGTATAATACTCGAGTACAGTGGAATGAGTGGTAAAGCAGCATGGGGAATCTGGTTTTGATGGAATGTAACAACCAAAACAAGACAAAATACCAAAACATTATACGAGGAGGGCCACACCACTAAGCCATAAAATAGCTTCTATTAAACCTAACTTGGTAATACCAGCTTCATCTTGCATCATTTTATGTCATGGTAATTATAGGGATATACGATATATAAAGGGATATGTGCACGTTATTAATGTTGTCATTTTAGAGAAACTTTTGGAGACAGTAAATTTTAGTTTTTTTTGCTATTTATCTAAGTATGGATATTTCATTGAGTTGTCGTGTTTGCATGTCGGATACATTTTGGATATGACACTTATCGACACTTGTATAATATACGTGTCTGTTGAGTCCAACCGTATCTTAATAAAAAATAAAAAATTCTTTTTCGAACATGCCTGGACACACCTAAATACCATCATATGTCAGTGTGTCCAATTTATTCTTAACATATATTTTTAAAATAATTTTAGATATAGTATATATTATTATTTATTAAAACAAAAAATATTTTAAATACTTGATATAATTAAAATAAGATATTAAAAAAAATATGAATGAAAACGAAAGAGAAGTATTCTCCACGCACCCCCATAGCTGGAATCGAGGTACATTCATTCCATTCCCATGTTCCTCTTTCCAAGTAAATGCTAAGAAACAAAAACTAGTTCTATATAGTTTTACAATGTGGCTCTTTTTTTATTCATAGCGTGGGATGCTGAATTACTGGAACAATTATTTAGTTAATTATGCACATTTTCATGCAATTGTAATTTGTAAGTAACCGTTTTGAGTGCAATAATATAATATAATGCGACAAAAGGTGTTATTGGTCTGTGACTTTGTGACAAAAACAATACGACCCTTCATGCGGCCCCATTTCATTTGTTCATGCATATATGTTTTTATTTTATTTATGGATTATGGGGGCTTTCCTTTTGCATAATTAACTCACAAGCTTCTAAGAGCTATGTTGAAATTTGCAAACGTAATGTTAAATGCATAGATTAAATTATGGAAAAGTATATGAACTAATTCCAAATCAATCAAAAATGGAACAACTTAATTAATTATAAATATAGTAATTAATTTTATTTATTTATGATTTAAAATATTGGTTATTAAATATTTCACCACATTCAAATTAGGAGGAGATACGTTCAGTATCATTACAACGTGAATCACGGAAACTAATTCAATTAGCTTTCGTCTCTTCACCTTCCTTCCCTCTCCAAATGTTTAAAAACATGATAAATCAGAAAACAAATTCAAAACCGTCCAATTTACAAAGAAAAGAAACATTTAATACATAGTATAAGCACCATCTACATAGAGGTTTTGGATTTACCCAAAGATATTTGGCTAGTTTTTGTCTGGAACCATCTTGGTTCTCTAGCATTATTGTTAAATTATTAAGAGAAGGAAGCTAGCTAGGGAGTGAAGTAGTTTGGATTTTTGTTGAATTACTAAGGACTAATAACTGTTAAAAAAATGCTATTAGTACACTAAAACTAGCCACTAAAATCAGTCATCAATGTATTTATGTATAAATATATGTGTGGTTTAATTTATTTTCAATGTGTATTTATATTCCAACATGTATTTTATACTAGTGGCTGACTTTGATGATGAATTTTAGTGTACACATAGTATAATCCTAAGTGTTAATATTGCAAATATGGAGGAGTGTATGTAATTAGTCTTATATTAAAAAAATAAAAAATTTATAAGATAAGAAATTCTAATTTAAAATTTTAAGATTTTGAGTTGAATATAATATTTTTTTATTTTGTGTTCTTTTATTTAGTCCTTTTTCAAAATCTTTCTAGTAGTCAATAGTTAATAAGAAAGTAGAGTAAATTATTTTTATTTATAAAAATTCATAACGTTGATGATTTTAAATAATTTATGCTACAAAAATATAGAAATATGAATTTCATTTATAGATATTTTATAAATAAAAATAATAATTTATTCATTTTGTGAAATTGTAATTTATTTTCCAATTGCAAGCCACTAATGAAGGTGTTCATCAGTTAAATTTCCTTTGCTCATAGATAATCAAATAATTGAAGAAGGAACATAAGGAAGCACACGCACCTGCTTGAGTGAAGTTTACACCAACATTAATCCATATATGGCATTATATTTCTTATGTGGTCCCATTTGATGCCTTCTTATTTTAAGGAAAAGACTAAAGAGTGTCCAAATTAATCACAATTTGTTGTTAATCTATCAAACTTCAATTGATTTTAATTAAAAGATAAAGCTTAATGCAGACAGATCAGAGAATGCCTCAATAATGAGTGCAAGGGATATATCCACATAAGATTTACATACCCTTCATGGTGCATGCATGATACTTATTAAGTCCAAATTCTAATTAATTCGATTTATTACTTTTGTAGTATATATGTAATAAATTGAATTTAGCTGATTCGATTTTCATAGAAATATTATAAGACAGAAATGTAACGAAAATTAATTTAAAATTTTTACATAATTTTGAATCTTATTTAATTTATGAGTGTAAATTATCCTATTTTATATCTTTTTAATAAAAAATTATGAAGATGAAATCATGTAAAGTGTGTTTTTTTCTGGTTTGGTAGGAACACAAATAAAATTTAGTTGGTTAGGGGAAGACTAAACCTCTCGTTAGTCCCAAGTCCCAACTACTTCATATATAGTCAAAACCAAATACACCCATGTTCTAAAAGATTGCTAAACTACCTACTATGAGCTGCTAAAGTGGTTGTCACATATTCTAAGTGACATTATGTCTTTTATTATATATACTAATAAAAAATATATTTTTTAATTTTATT
>NC_029792.2:2040043-2040594 GCF_000816755.2 Arachis ipaensis | reverse complement strand
AAAAAGAAAAATGGTCATAGTCACAGCAAAACGCCTCATCATTAAACAATTCCATTGTCCTACATGGAATTCCAATTTATATTAAAAGGGGCCATAAGAATCCAAGAAAAATAAATACTGCAATTTCAAAAATACCCTATTGGCACTAGTATTTATACATAGCTCATGATGGGCTTTTTGTAATTTTATATTGGTCCCCCATATGACCTCACGTACTGCAAGATTCATAGTCTGTAAAGTTTTTGGAAGGCTTTGGCTCTTTTAGGTTAATTTTCTTCCCCTTTCGGCCGAAAAATCTGCATGCTTGCGTGGCTCAATATTATTAATCCTCGGTTTTACACATGGACGATATTACCCCTCTGCCACACTTGCTTAAAATCAAGGATCTGAAAGAATAAAACAGAAGTCGTTTAAGTCTATACCAATGTTAACCTAGGGTTACTATTCCGATTAGAAAAATGTGTTAGATGCATCCAGATAAAATTCGTGTCTTATGCACTAAACTAATTTAATAATATAATTTGGAATCATAATTCAAAATTATCTTAATG
>NC_029792.2:2036202-2040009 GCF_000816755.2 Arachis ipaensis | reverse complement strand
ATATGATTAGTGTTTTATTTACTTTTTTACCCCGCTCTCGAAAATGTTCAGTGACCTTTCGTTCAAGGGACAAGTTTATGATCTTAAACTTCATGAAGAGTCATCAGCACGTAGGTTTTGCATGGGAGGAAAAAATGACGAGGCTCGTGTTTTTTTTTGTCGCTAGCTAATGAATTGCTGCATGCACAAAGCGAAATTCAAACTTTCGATACTTATTTAAGCTAATAAACTAACTACTAAATCACAAGGCTCGTGTTTGTTACTACATGCTACATATATGATAGGAGAATGATGAGATTAAAAAAGTGTTTTAAGAATTAATTACAGCAGGGAGGCTGAATTAGGCAAATTCACCAACCCCGTGTAAAAGGGGAAGAAGTACTTGATAACTTTTTGAACAATGTTTCAGAAGAGCAACATAGACATGTCATGATTACACACACAAAGTGTTAAGTGAATGAGTATTAAAGCAACATCTTGTTGACATTTGACGTTGTCCACAAACTGAAAGCTGTGTCACTTGACCTTAGGATTGTGGGATAATAGTGGTTGGAATGCAATGGAATCAAATGAAACTTCTCAATTTTGGTTCAAAAGCAAATACCAAATTCTGGTTTAAGGTAACTTTTCGCATGTGGGCATATTGGTAAACTAGTCACACATTGCTGGGGGCGCCGGGGGGATATATATGTGAAAATTTGGGGACCAATAATTTTTAATAGGTGAATGTTATGGTGCCTTTGAGATTATGCCTAACTTACTAAAACATGGAAATAGATATGGTTCTCCAAGATCCTATTCCAACCATAGATACACACAACCTTAGAACCAAATCCAACCGTTGGATACCACATGTTACTCATCTTTTTTTCCTTCAATTCTCAACAAAAAATTTCTTACCATATTATTATTATAATAATAATATAAAAACATATTCCAGTGCATAACTGCACATATTATCTTCTCAGCATTTACATGCTTCATTTTGTTGTTTCCTCTGTTTTTCATGATGGATGCAACTGCTACCACCACCACCACCATGAGCACTGCACAGATTTTTGAAGATCATAAGAGCAACAACAATGGCAAGCCTGAAATAAGCAGAGAAGAAATCCAAACAGCCATAGCCAAAGCAGTGGAGCTAAGAGCACTACATGCTGCTTTGACACAAGGAAGTAGCCCTGCCAATGCTAGATTCCCATCACCTTCCCCTGCTTCTCACTACTCTGCTCATGATTACCCTGTTTTCACACCAGTATGACCAATTCTCCTTCACTTTCTTGCTTCTCATCATGCCATTTTCACCCTCACCATTGTTTAATTTCTAGAAACAAACCAAGAAAGGAGTTGACTTTTGTTTTTGTTTTAAGCTTTTGCTTTGTCTTGCTTTTGTGATGAATATTATGTATCATTGACAGAGCTATGAAGATGACCCTTTGGCAGGAGGGTATCATCATCAGAACCCAACAAGATCGGAAAGTTGGGATGAGAGCCCCTTAGAAGGAGGAAACACCACCATGGAAAACATTGCTCCAGATTACAAAGAGAAATCATGTTCAAGAAAGGGATTACCTTTTGGTTTCTCCAACTTAGATTCTCACACATGTTCTGCTGAAGATAGCAAATCCGTGACCGGTTCTTGTGCAAACAACATCACAGTTCTTCAATCCTCACCTGCCAATGACTACTTTAAATCAAGAAGAAGGAACAGCTTGGAAGATTTGAGGCCGGTTTCGTCGTGCAATCGGTGCAAGCCTGCTATCATTACTAGTGAATTTGAGAGCACAAGGAACAGCAGAAGCTCCAACATTGTTGTTCCACTCACTGATTCTCATGCTTCTTTCCAAACACAGCCTAAAAGTAAAGGTGTTATGTCATGGCTATTTCCTCGGTTCAAGAAGAAGCATAGCAAGAATGTGATGATGAGTTCCCCAAACAGAACTGAATCTGAGGAAGTTTCTCAAGTTCTTAAGGACATGGGAATAGTTTCAATTGAGACACTCAAGAGGGAGTTAATGGAAGCAAATGAGAGTAGGGATGCAGCATTAATGGAAGTTTCTGAGATGAGAACTTCATTGGGGGAACTCAAGCAGAAGCTGGAATACTTGGAGAACTATTGTGAGGAGCTGAAGAATGCATTGAAGCATGGTGTGGCAAGAAAAGAGTCAACACAGAGAGGAGCTTTACATGAGGGGAGCAATGGAGAAGAGAATTTGATGCCTGTGAATGAAGAAGTCATGGTTGAGGGATTCCTGCAGATGGTATCCGAATCGAGGCTATCAGTGAAGCAATTCTGCAAGACACTTATCTGCCAAGTTGAAGAAACTGATCAATGTTTGATTCACAATTTGAACTTGCTTCTTCAACCATACAGGCTTTCACTCAATTCAAAGTACTCAAAAGCAGTATTGTATCATTTTGAATCCTTCATAAACCAATCTCTCTACCAAGACTTTGAGAATTGCGTGTTCCAGAAGAATGGCTGTGCCAAGTTCTTGGATCCTAGGCAGGACAGGCAGGCGCAATTCTCGTCTTTCGTGGCGCTGCGAAACTTGAGCTGGAATGAAGTGTTGAAGAAGGGTACAAAGTATTACAGTGAAGAATTTAGCAAGTTCTGTGATCAGAAAATGAGTGGTATAATCACATTACTGAATTGGACTAGGCCTTGGCCAGAGCAACTTCTTCAAGCTTTCTTTGTGGCAGCAAAATGCATATGGTTGCTGCATTTGTTGGCATTTTCTTTCAACCCTCCATTGGGAATCTTAAGGGTAGAAGAGAATAGGAGCTTTGATCCTCAATACATGGAAGATATGGTTAATGATAAGCAGAGATCACAGGGTCCAAATAGGGTTAAGATCATGGTGAATCCAGGATTTTATGTTCAGGATAGGATCTTAAGGTGTAAAGTTCTTTGCAGGCACAAGTCTGCACCTTAATTATTAAGTCGTATCTGTGTTAGTGTGCATTTTTTATTTTGCTTTTGTACTTTAGACTATCTCTTCAAGTTTGTAACTATCCTAAATTGAATGTCATAATTAATAATGGCTCAAATTTGTTGTATCCATTCCCAACTACATTTTATGAGGCTGAGTGAAATTCTATTTCCTTGTAACTTGATTTGCTTCAGGAAGAAAATAAAAGAAACCTCTCAATTAGTTGACGTTCATGGATTGATGGATAACAAACTCAACAGTTTCTAACTAACGCTGAATCTTTGTTTTTTCTTTTGGGTGATGGAACTTTTATTAGGATTTAAGCCTCTATAAGTTCAACTCCTATTGGGCCTTGGAATAAGGGTATTAACCAATTCCTATTAGATAGGTCCTAATAAACTAACTAAAATTGTCTAGGATTGGGCTGTCCAATTCGCTTACCAAAAAAAAAAATTAACTAAAAGATAAGATAGCTTAATTTAAATCTTCTAAATATGAGATAATTAATTTAAATCAGATTTGATCTTATTAGATTTTATCAGATTTGATTTAAATTAGAATCTTTAAAAACATAATAACTAATTTAAATCAGATTTGATCTTATTAGATTAGATTAGATCAGATTTGATATAAATTTAAAATCTCTAAAAATNTTAAAAACATATAACTAATTTAAATCAGATTTGATCTTATTAGATTAGATTAGATCAGATTTGATATAAATTTAAAATCTTCTAGATAATTAATTTAAATCAGATTTGATCTTATTAGATTTTATCAGATTTGATTTAAATTAGAATCTTTAAAAACATAATAACTAATTTAAATCAGATTTGATCTTATTAGATTAGATTAGATCAGATTTGAGATTTGA
>NC_029792.2:2027426-2032416 GCF_000816755.2 Arachis ipaensis | reverse complement strand
TATTAAGCAAATTAAAAATAAATCAAATTTTTTAACAAATTCTAAAAAAAAAAAAAATTAAAATAAAAACTTAATAAATTCAAAAATTAATAGCTAATTTGTATCTTTCATTAGACTTAAAAATATTGTTAGATCTCCTACCATTCTAATATAGCCCAATAAACCTCATAAATTTAGGCCCACCAAAAATGGCCTACGAATTACATTCATTACTCATTAGCATTAGCATTAACTTCTGTTAATTATAACACCCAAAATGACAAACTCATCGTGCTTTTGTCTTTTTTTTGGTAAGTTCATCGTGCTTTTGTCTTAAATTCAGTAATTGTCCCCAATTTCTCTCAGCATATAAGCCACGATATTGAAGCAGTTTCAGCCAAGCACTTTCATCATGTATTTAAAAAAAAGGGGCCTTCACCACCATAGTATTGGACAATTTGGAATGCCTTTCTTTTTATCACGTTAGATCGGGATCTTTTCGGAGATTTTCACAAATGACTAAATTTGGGCCCAACTTGATAAAGTTGAACATTAACCCAGTTTATAGACTTGGGCCAAGTATAGAACAACTATATACTTAAGCCAAAAATTCAACAATAGTACCCAAAATCCACCGGTTATCCAGCTAAGATTTTAGTTGAATGGCAAAATATAATGTCTTTTAATACGTTGTCAATAAATAGATAAAATGATTAAAATCCTTCAATATGTGAACGAGTGCAAAGTGTATAATGCTAATGATTGGGAGATGGGAGGTGTCTAATTCATCTCAAAACAAACAAACAAAAATTGTTATAAAATAATATAATAATAAAAAAAGAAGAATTCAGTTAATGAATGGTTAGAAAAGAGGATTGGCATGTGTTCCACGAACCACGATAATTGAGGGAGATTCAACTACTACTTTGAACTTTGACCACGGTCCCCGCTTTTTCATAAGATCAACTTTCCATCCATAATCACTCTGAAACGGCAATGGCGGATCAAAAACAAACGATAGTGATGTTCCCATTCATGGCGCAAGGCCACATCATCCCTTTCCTCGCCTTAGCTCTCCAACTCGAAAAGCGATCAAATCACTACCGCATCATAATCGTCAACACTGCCCTCAACATCAACAAGCTCCGATCCTCTCTCCCACCGGACTCCGCCGTCACCCTCCACGAACTCCCTTTCTCCAGCACCGAACACGGCCTCCCTCCGAACACTGAGAACACCGACACTGTCCCCTACAACCTCGTCATCAAGCTCATCCAAGCTTCCACCTCCCTCAAAAAACCCTTCAAGAACCTCATCCAAAACCTCCGATCCCAAAGACTCTGCATCGTTGCTGATATTTTCTTCGGTTGGACCGCCACTGTGGCTAAGGAGCTTGGCGTCTTCCACGTCGTCTTCAGCGGTTGCGGCGGTTACGGCCTCGCGTGTTATTATTCCCTCTGGATGAACCTCCCTCACAAGCGCGTGGACTCACGCGAATTCACGCTTCCGGACTTTCCAGAAGCGCGTTCTCTTCACGTGACGCAGCTACCAACTAACATAGCGGAAGCGGATGGGACTGACCCGTGGTCAGTTTACTTAAGGGAGGATAATTTCTACCACTGGGTTAACTCGGACGGGTTACTCCTCAACTCGGTCCGCGAACTCGACGCGTTCGGATTCAGCTACTTCACAAGAATCTTAAACCGGCCGGTATGGTCGATCGGACCGGTTCTCCTCTCGACCGGAAACGGTTCGCGTGGGAAAGGGGGCGGCATCAACCCGGAGCTGTGCAGAGAGTGGCTCAACAAGAAACCCTCGAATTCCGTTCTGTTTGTTTGCTTCGGATCCATGAACACGATCTCTGCATCGCAGATGATGCAACTTGGAACGGCATTGGAGCGTTGCGGGAAGAGTTTCGTGTGGGTGGTGAGGCCTCCGATTGGCTTCGACATAAACTCGGAGTTCAGGGCGGAGGAGTGGTTGCCGGAAGGGTTCACGGAGAAGGTTCTAGAAAGTGGAAGAGGGCTGATCGTTCACGATTGGGCGCCGCAGGTGGAGATTCTGTCGCACTCGGCAGTGTCGGCATTTTTGAGCCACTGCGGATGGAACTCGGTGATGGAATCGCTGAGTGAGGGGGTTCCGATTTTAGGGTGGCCAATGGCGGCGGAGCAGTTTTTTAACTGCAAGCTTTTAGAGGAAGAGGTTGGGGTTTGCGTTGAGGTTGCGAGAGGGAAGAAGTGTGAGGTTAAGTGGGAGGATTTGATGGCGAAGATTCAGTTGGTTATGGATGAGAGTGAGAAAGGCATTGGGATGAGGAAGAAAGCTCTTGAGATCAGAGATTTGATTAGGGATGCAAAGAAAGATGATGGTTCTTCTCTTAGGGCCATGGATGAGTTCTTAGCAGCTGCTGCACTCTCCACCCAGCACATCACTAATGGAACTTTATGAATAGTGTACTGATTTTTACTTGATAATAAGTTTTATAATTTTTTTTTTTTACTAAAGATAGGAAGTTCGAACCCGCAACTTCTTAATAGAGAATGCAGATACTATGTCATTTGAGCTATAATAAGTTTTATAATTGCTTTTGCGGTTATGTTATGTATGTATATTGGATGAGGATCTACATGGTACTTTAACTAACCAGAGCAAATGCTTGTGTGTTTAAATTGCCGCAAGCACGGCAATATGTAGTTCAGATTTACATACTAGAGTACTAGACTCAGATTGGCTGTAGTGGATAATATGAGAATATATCTTGTGTATTTTAGTGTATACTATATAATACTTCGTTTATGGTTATATATTTGAGTTAATAGTCAAATTTTGATAGTTGTAATGAAGAATGAAGTTCTAAATATGATATTCTTAACTTTATTAGATAATTAAATTGAGTGTGAACAGTTGAAAATACATTCAATTATTTTGAGGCTGATAAAAATATTTTAAATTTTGTTATTGATAAAAATATTTTTAAATAATTTAAAATTATACCGAAAATGTTTAACTGTAATTAAAAATATGATTTGTTAATAAAAAAAGTGTAATGTAACTCACTTATCGCATAAAAAACTTAATTTGTTATATCTTTATTTTTTATTAATGTAAAATGTCTCAATTTAGATGTACAATTTTTCATATTTTTAAATAATTTAATAATATTTTTATTAATAATAAAATTTATTTAAAAAAACATAACTCAAAAAAAATTTTTTTTTAGAAATTTACCTAAACACATCTTAAGTGTTTGTTTAGGTGCTATTAATTTGATAAAAAAAGATTTTTTTTTATTTTTTAGTGTGTTTGACAAATTTCTATAGTAAAAGTAAAAGTACTAAAAAAATAAAAAAATATCTTTTTTGAGAAGTTGTAATTTATATCTTTTTTTAAAGATTTTTTTCTCTTAAAAAAAGATATTTTTCATGTAATAAATAAAAAAATACTTTTATATCGTTATACCTAAACATAATTAATAAATAAAAAGATAAAATTACTTTTACTTTCAATAAAATTTTTTAAAAAAAAATAACTCAAAAAAAGATTTTTTCTTTTAAGCTCAGCCAAAAGCTCTAAGCAACCCTTAAAATATTAGTAATATACTTTTTCTTATTTTGGGGAGTAAACCTGATATGAACCTTCTCCTCCATAAGTCGGTCGGAAAACAATCAGAAAGTTAGAAAGGGCTGCGTGCCGCCACCTTGGTCGCGAGGTCCAGTTGATCAGTTGAAGCAAAACGGCGTCGTCCTTCAAGTCTCTCTCTCCGATTCCAACGTACTGATCCCCAGCGTCCCCCTAATTTTTTAATATCGAAGCTCACTTTCGTATTTTCCCCTAAATTGCTCTGAACTTCACAATTAGGGATTTTTTTAATTCATAATTGAGCTTGGAGCTGCTCCTTATCCAAATCCAACTTGCATCATGGAGGTTAGTATCATATTCATGGTTATTTCCGTTTTTCAAGCTAAATGGATCGGGATTTTTGTTTCTAATTTATTCGTTATTGTTTATGAGTAGAAAAATGGAGTTGTTGACATTGATAAGACCACGGAGACCATGGAACCGGAGAAGTCCACTGGTGGTGGACTTTATGTTCCCGGCAAGGACAGAGTGGTGTACGTGCCTCAAGAAAGAAAATCTCGTTTAGGTATTGTAGTTTCTTATGCATTTTGAATTAGGTGTGTTTCTGATTTAGTTCCATTGAGCATAGATTAATTGTTTGGTATTAATGAATGGTTTCAATAGGACTAGATGCCCTTGCAATTGCAAAACGTGAAGGATCTCAAAATGATGGAGTGTTCAAGGTCCCGAAAGCAAGGACCATTTCCATTGCAGCATCTGCAGAGGATGAAGATAAATCTGAGTCTACTGTCATTGAGGATGAAAGCGGGCTAGGTGGAACTGCTAGTAAAGACAGACGAGCTAATACGAGATACCGGAAATCAACCAATGAATCATCACAAGCAGGTTATAATTTTTTTAAATCAATATCTCTTCGTCTTGCTATCGTTTGGATTTATTGGTAGGTTTTTTCAGTTGTGAAAGATCAATGTGTAGGAAAAAAGATATTGTTCAAAACTCATACTAATATTGGAATTTCATGTTATTGTGTTGTGTTAATGGTGCCGCGTTTGAAGTTGCAAACGCATGGCATGTGTTTGGAAGTTTTGTTCTTATATTCATATTTGATGCAAATGAATGCTTTTGGTAGCAGTAAGATGGACCTTTTATTTTAGTAATGGGTACTCATTGAGGGTTTATGAAGGTGTCACACTTGACACTCATTAAGATAGTTGCTACTATTTAGGGGATTTTGTGTCTTGCTTAATAGGGAGAGAGGGGAGAGGGGTCAGTATTGGAGTTATTGAAGAGGGAGATATAGATAAAATGGTCCTTATAAAGCTTTTTGCAAATACAAAGGGAACATGTGAAAAGCGTTGTTGTACTTACAAAGGCTAATTCAGTTATTATAAAGGAAAAAGTTCAAACTCAACATGTTTAATCTATGCAAAAT
>NC_029792.2:2022504-2027317 GCF_000816755.2 Arachis ipaensis | reverse complement strand
CTTTTTGGAAATGCAAAGGGAAAATGTGAAAAGCGTTGTTGTACTTACAAGGGCTAATTCAGTTATTATAAAGGAAAATTTTCAAACTCAACATGTTTAATCTATGCAAAATGATTATTTCAAGCTGTCTTTAGATAAAATATGAATGTGTATGGGTTGTTAGTATGCATAAAAACAATTATCTCAGATGGTTCTCTGGCTTTGCACATGCAGAAAGTTCTGTGACTGAAGATCATGATGCTGATTCACATGGGACTCGTTCAAAGGAGCATCGGGGTTCAGATGTAAGATTATTCTCTCTTTCTCTGGGTTTTTGCTTTCATATTTCATGGCCGTATTCCTTTTGCTCTTTTAGGAGAAATATTTAGTTTGTCATGATGTTGTCCTAGTGCCTAGGATATTTTTTATGAAACTGACAGTGTATATTTGTTTTATGAAGGACATGAAGAATATTTTGAGTCATTATTGAATATGCCAATAATTGCTTTTGATAATCTCTGCAATAAATAATCAATACAATATTTTTCTGTCCAAAATAAGTGTTCCTACATTTTCACTGCTCAATATTATATCACTTCTTACTGTTGCTTTCATCAGTTTGCAATTCTTGTTCAATTAAAATTTAATATTTTGAAGTTTTGCTGCATGTCTCATTATGATATTTCAACTTTGAAGGTCCCTGCTTCACCTTCTGGATATGAAAGGGAGAATTATAGGAATGAGAGGAGGCATCACAGAGATGAGTCAAGAAGTGGTAGCAGAAGAGTGCAACATGTAGACAATTTTGAAAGTAAGGAGCCTTATTTTGAGAGGGATTCACGTAGTAGGTATGGCCATGAATACAACAGGAATAGGGAGCATTATTCTGAGAGGGATTCACGTAGTAGATATGACCATGAGCGCGGTAGAAGTAAGGAGCCTTATTCAGAAAGGGATTCCCGTAGTAGGTATGACCATGAATATGGTAGAAAGCGAAGCAGATATGAGGGTTCCAGGAGAACACCTGGTATGTTATTGCTATTATTCTGCTTCTTGTAATTTCCCGTATTAATCCAATTACTGGAGCCAGATATGCAGTAAATTAATCCAAATTTGAAATGCTAGAAAACTTTCTGCATTTTTAATTTTGTATCGTTATACCGAACAGAAATTTAAGAAAATATCATTTCCAGAGTATAATATGCAAGTAATCCCCAACACATTTGTAAAATCTGTGTCTTAGTATTATCATCATTATCATCATCATTATTACTTCTGAGTTACCAGTGTTTTATTTGCAGGCAGGTCTGACTGGGATGATGGGCAATGGGAATGGGAAGATACTCCTCGAAGGGACAGTGTCTCTAGTTCTAGACATCATCAACCTTCACCATCCCCTATGTTTCTTGGTGCCTCACCTGATACACGATTGGTTTCTCCATGGTCAGGAGGCAATACTCCTTATTCTTCTTCTCCATGGGACCATGTGTCTCCATCTCCTGTTCCAATACGTGCTTCTGGATCTTCAGTCAAATCTTCTACTTCTAGACATAGTGGAAGGTCCCATCAACTTACTTTTTCTTCGGGAGCTTCAAGTTCGTATGAGGTATATCTTGTGCTTAATAATATCTGTTTTGCCCTTGTTTAGTTGATAATTGATCTGAGATGCTTTAAATAGATGATTTTAAGCTGATCACTAACAAAATGTCTAGAAAGATTCCATGGTTTCATTATGGTCGTTTCTAATAATATGCATGTACATCTTGTCATGTGTCCAGGATGAAGTGACTGATAAGTCCGAGTTTGGCGAAGAACACAAGTATGAGATTACTGAAAGCATGCGCGCAGAGATGGAATATGATGCTGACCGGGCATGGTAATTATGCTAATTAAACTTCATTTTGAGAAGTATCCATTTTGATGATGTGTTAAATCCTTGTATTTGACATGTGTGGTGTTAAGTTCTTGGAAAATAATTTGGTTCCTTTTCTATGCTCATCTTCTATAATACGTGCTCGGTCAAATTTAGGTTAAAATTTTAGTTCTTTGAAGAGATCCAAAATTTGAGATTTTGACTCATCATACAAGTTTGACATGTGATAGGGTTGAAGTTATAGATGACCTTTTAAGCCGTAACATATATTGTGTAATTTTCAAACTTTCACTTTTTGATGTATAATACATCAATCTGATTAAGATTTATCTTTGTGTAGGTATGATAGAGAGGAAGGTAGCACAATGTTCGATGGAGGAGATAACTCATCACTTTTTCTTGGAGATGAGGCTACCTTTCAAAAAAAAGAGGCTGAGCTTGCCAAAAGACTGGTAAATAACTAAACATTAAGAATTCTAATTATATGTAAACTAATATTTGCTGCAAACTGTTATACATACAAAGCTTCTTGTTACTTGCAAATTTTTCTTGGATAAATTAAAGATAGTTCCTTGTCATAAGTAGAACTGATACATATTAAAACTGAAATGTCACATATGAAGATGTTCTATACACCGTGTTATATATCTTATATATGCAGCATGGATTGTGCATGGTTTTTAGCAACTTGCATTTAGTTATCTTGTTAAAGTAATCAGTTATTGTTAACAAATAACAGACTAGAAGAGATGGGACCAAGATGTCCCTTGCTCAGAGCAAGAAGTTGTCTCAGCTCACAGCTGATAATGCTCAATGGGAGGACAGACAACTGCTGAGATCAGGAGCCGTTAGAGGTACAGAGGTTCAGACTGAGTTTGATGATGAGGAAGAACGCAAAGTTATTCTTCTGGTGCATGGTAAATCTTCATCTGGCTAATTGATGTTTTATGCAGTTTGTATGGCATTCACCTCTTTAAACTGATTATTTTTTACCAACATTCGCAGATACAAAACCTCCATTCCTTGATGGCAGAGTTGTTTTTACTAAGCAGGCAGAGCCAATTATGCCAATAAAAGATCCAACATCTGACATGGCTATAATTTCTCGTAAAGGATCTACTCTGGTCAGAGAAATACGTGAGAAACAGAGTTCAAATAAGTCTCGCCAACGTTTTTGGGAGCTTGCAGGCTCAAAACTTGGCGATATCTTAGGTGTTGAAAAGACAGCAGAACAGGTATTCTTCTGGAACAGTTGTGATCTTTGCTTTCTCTTACTGGTGTATAAAGACTTATCCTTTTTAAAATCCTTTCAAATGCAGATTGATGCAGACACTGCTACAGTGGGTGAACAGGGTGAAATAGATTTTAAGGAAGAAGCTAAGTTTTCACAGCATTTGAAAAAGGAAGAGGCTGTGAGTGATTTTGCCAAGTCAAAGAGTATTGCAGAGCAAAGGCAATATCTGCCCATTTTTTCAGTGCGAGATGACCTATTACAGGTTGGTTTTTTCTTTATTGTATGTGTATCTCATAATCAGCTAAGAGAAAAAATGTTTTGCCCTCTCACTTGTGAAGAAAGTGAGAAGCAAATAGAGCCAGTGGTTCATATATGTTGCAATAATTTGTTGATATACACTTGTGTAGGTAATTCGAGAAAATCAGATCGTCGTAGTGGTTGGAGAAACTGGCTCAGGAAAGACAACCCAATTGACACAGGTGCATTGTCCTTTTTCTTTTCTTTTCAATTATTTACATGATCATGTTTGTCCAATCAAGACAGAAATTTGACATTTGAGTTTTTTGAACAGTATCTGCATGAGGATGGCTACACTATAAAAGGTATAGTAGGTTGCACCCAACCCAGGCGTGTGGCAGCTATGAGTGTGGCCAAGAGAGTCAGTGAGGAGATGGAGACAGAGCTGGGTGAGAAGGTTGGCTATGCTATACGGTTTGAGGATGTGACTGGGCCAAATACCATTATAAAGGTAAACACTTATTTTATAACACTGGAACTATTTTGCTATTGAGCGTGGTTTCTTTTCATTGTATTTATCCTTTGAGCATACACAAGTCTAACATATGCATTAGTTATGTGGACACATTATTAACTTTTGTTGCTATGTGCTCTAAACTTAAATGGTTGAATTTTTCAGTACATGACAGATGGGGTTCTTCTACGAGAAACACTCAAAGACTCTGATCTAGACAAGTATCGGTATGAAAATATTGAGAAAATTCACCCTCAACAATGACATTTATGATGTTTCTGCAAAAAAAAATAACGTTTGTATCTGAAACTATTGCAGGGTTATTGTCATGGATGAAGCCCATGAAAGATCATTAAACACGGATGTTCTTTTTGGAATATTGAAGAAAGTTGTAGCTCGACGTCGTGATTTTAAGTTGATTGTCACATCAGCAACTCTGAATGCACAGAAATTTTCACATTTCTTTGGAAGGTGAGTTTCAGCTCCTCAATCTTGTCGAATATCTCGTTTTCCACATTTTGGTTGGTTCACGATCTAATTAGGGCATTCTTGCAGTGTGCCAATTTATAATATTCCTGGGAGAACATTTCCTGTGACTACATTATGGAGTAAAACTCCAGTTGAAGATTATGTTGAAGGTGCAGTGAAGCAGGCCATGACGATTCACATTACTAGTCCTCCAGGTGACATTCTTATCTTCATGACTGGCCAAGATGAGATTGAGGCGGCTTGCTACGCCCTTGCAGAAAGAATGGAGCAGATGGTCTCTTCTTCAAAGAAAGCAGTCCCTAAACTCTTGATTCTACCCATATACTCTCAGCTCTAAAACTCCAGTTGTTGAAGGTGCAGTGAAGCAGGCCATGACGATTCACATTACTAGTCCTCCAGGTGACATTCTTATCTTCATGACTGGCCAAGATGAGATTGAGGCGGCTTGCTACGCCCTTGCAGAAAGAATGGAGCAGATGGAGCAGAT
>NC_029792.2:2016184-2019769 GCF_000816755.2 Arachis ipaensis | reverse complement strand
CAGGCTAAGATATTCCAGAGAGCTGAAGATGGAGCCCGAAAATGCATCGTTGCCACTAACATCGCTGAGACATCATTGACTGTGGACGGTATCTTCTATGTCATAGACACAGGTTATGGTAAAATGAAGGTGTATAACCCAAGGATGGGTATGGACGCTCTCCAAGTCTTCCCCGTCAGCCGTGCTGCTGCTGATCAGCGTGCTGGTCGAGCTGGTAGAACTGGGCCTGGTACATGTTATCGACTGTACACAGAGAGTGCTTACCTAAATGAAATGTTGCCCAGTCCTGTCCCTGAGATTCAAAGGACTAACCTCGGCAATGTGGTCTTGTTGCTGAAATCTCTTAAAGTTGAGAATTTACTTGATTTTGATTTCATGGATCCACCTCCGCAAGATAATATTCTCAATTCTATGTACCAGTTGTGGGTATTGGGTGCCCTTAACAATGTGGGTGCCTTAACAGATCTTGGCTGGAAAATGGTTGAGTTTCCACTGGACCCTCCACTTGCTAAGATGCTTTTGATGGGTGAACAGCTGGGGTGCCTTGAGGAGGTTCTGACAATTGTTTCCATGCTTTCAGTACCGTCAGTTTTCTTTAGACCCAAGGACCGAGTAGAGGAGAGTGATGCTGCACGCGAAAGATTTTTTGTGCCAGAATCTGATCACTTAACCCTGTACAATGTCTATCAGCAATGGAAACAGCATGATTACAGAGGTGACTGGTGTAATGATCATTTTTTGCATGTTAAAGGTCTAAGAAAGGCCAGAGAGGTGAGATCCCAGCTGCTTGATATTCTCAAGACACTGAAGATCTCTCTAACCACCTGTTGGCCTGATACAGACATAGTCAGAAAAGCAATTTGCTCAGCATACTTCCACAATGCAGCAAGATTAAAGGGTGTTGGAGAGTATGTCAACTGCCGGACTGGGATGCCGTGTCATCTACACCCCAGTAGCGCACTCTATGGCATGGGTGCAACTCCGGAGTATGTGGTTTATCACGAGTTAATCCTAACCACGAAGGAGTATATGCAATGTGCTACAGCCGTGGAGCCCCAGTGGTTGGCTGAGCTTGGACCCATGTTTTTCTCTGTTAAGGAGTCTGATACATCATTGCTGGAGCATAAGAAGAAACAGAAACAAGAGAAGACGGCCATGGAGGAGGAGATGGAGAATTTGAAGAAGATGCAAGCAGAGATTGAGAGAAAACAGAAGCAGGAGGAGAAAGAAAAGTTGGCTAAGCAGCAACAGCAAGTCTCCATGCCAGGTTTGAAAAAGGGCTCTTCCACATACTTGAGACCAAAGAAACTTGGTTTGTAAATAAACTTGTATTCTCAAGTGAAGTATTTAGTTACAGACTCACCAGAGGTAGAAAAAGAAGTCTTGTGCCAATTGTAACAAGAAGTAAGAGAAAGCATGAATTCTCTATTTCATTATTGCGGTCTCTCGAGCAATACGAATTCTAGGTGAAGCACTTCACATTTGATTTTGATTTGCATCTTACTTTGATAGTGACATCTACTAGGTGAAACAATATGTCAATATCAGCCTCAAAATTACCTTCATGGAAGATTCAAATATCAATTGGACATTGTTTCTTTCCTTTCCTTTTAATTTATTTAAATGCTATCTTTGTCGGAGAGTACATTTCAAAGTGGGTTGGTGACGAAACTACCATGTGGCATCATAATTTTATTATGGTTTAGACTGTTCGTGTGCAAGTGGATGAGGCGAAACAAGTTGCTACCATCGGAAAGCCGACTTTATCGAATTTAATGATGATGTCAGACAGAGCAGAGGAAGTAACCTGATCAAACATAAACATCAATAATACTACGTATGTCACTGTTTCCACCTTGAATCAATCTAGTAATAGGGACTTCCATTGTTATGTACAACTTGTTTCATATTTGAACAAAAGGTAAACTCCTCAAATTTATTTTTATAAGATTAAAATGATAAAGATATCTTGAAAAGCTTAAAAATATCATAAAAATAAAATAAAATGCTCTCCTTTTCATTAATAGTAAATGATTTTTCTATTTAATAAATGATTTGTATATTTTATCTGAATTTTTGTAGAAACATTTGAACAAGTGGTAAACATTCCCATTGAAGTATGTCTTTGCCTGCAAACAAGCTTCACAGAAACGGAGCCTTTGCTTTTGAAAATATCCAAATTGATATGGCAGTAACATCCATGGTTCTACTTAAAATATCCAAATTGATATAAGAAATTAAGAATACAACAACGGTTCTAATTTCTCATGCATCAATCAGCCTCTGAAATATACACAGTTGCACATCTTCCCAACCTACAAAGAGCAGAGGAGGGAGCATGAAGACATTCATCATGAATTAAACTTAGAGGCAACCCTTTTCCAAAGAAATTCACCTAAATATCCGTGATACTTTAGCTATTCCAACAATTGTCACATTTGTACACAAAACCCCAAAATATATTTATTGTTGTGGAAAATGGGGCAATCAAGAGAACAAAATTATGTTATGATTCTCCCTGTATATGAATTGATGAGTTGTCAATTGTTAAGATTGTATTCCTCAACTTCCAACTTCATAAATACTACCACCAACAATCTGCGAACCCTCACGCAGCTGGGTAACAAGTTTTCGGATTTGAGTAATACCTGGAAAACGATGAAACAACCGCAGTACAGAAGTCAAGATACATAGGATAACCGAGAAAGCATAATTTAAGAGAGGAATAGCACTTACAATCATTGCCGAGTCACTAGTTCCATTAATCTATGCTCCAAAGTACTGGATCATTTCATCATCACCCAAGAAATCATCCAAATGGAATGGTGGACTGTTGAATCCTCCAAAATCTAACGACATGCTACTGATTGGCGATCCAAAGAAAGAATGATCTATAGGTCTGTCAAGCTCACTTTGGAATGGATCTTTACCAAAATATTGCAAATCTCCAGTAATTTCATCTCCTTTCATATTATGTTCTGGTTGCATAGAGACTGCATTATCTGGCTGCATTGGTTCATCATTGCCGGGCTGCAACTGCTGTCCATCATGACTAGGGTCATACCCTGCCACTGGATTATAAATATTGTAACTAGTTCCTTGATGCATGTCGGGGTTTTGCACCTCAGGATAGTGCAATTGCCTACCGCTCATATACATGCTTTCCGAGGGAACTAAGTTGTTCAGATGAAGATAAGAGAAATGATCAAATCCAGTTGCCGGTAGTTGAGCTGGCACCTCAGGTCCTTTATCCACTAGTCTCATAGAAGTATCTGTATCATTACCCCGTTCATTTCCATGAATCTGCCCAACCACCTGAGCTTCTGTCTGGTTCTCACTGGGCAAAGTGCTTACTGGCTCAACTTGTAAAGTTTCATTGTTAGGTTGTGGTGGTAATTTTTTAGTGGTATTTGACCTCAATCGAGGTCTTTTGGGTCGTTTCTCAGCTTGATCTTTCTCTTGAATAGAATTCCTTCGCGAGTTATCTGATGGTTCAGCATCTGTAACTTGATTTCTCCTATCTTCTTTAGAAGAAACAGAACCAGCACCATCATCAACGCCATCAACATCATAATTGCTATCACT
>NC_029792.2:2014204-2016134 GCF_000816755.2 Arachis ipaensis | reverse complement strand
AGGTGGCACGTCTGTAATTCCAGACGTACCATTATCAGTACTATACTGCCTAATAAGAGCTTCTTCTCGACTTAATACCCCTAACCAAATTGCACTTTCCTTTGCTGTCATCTTATCCTGCAAGCATTTTGACTGGCGAACATGCCTCCTTATTTTTGCAATATCAGGTGACATGTGCTTTATAACGGAAGTTAGCACTCCCACTTTCCACATCTTTTTCAAATCATGCGGCTTCTTATAAGGAGGACTCTGATTATGGGGTAAATTTGATTGGATCCACCAATCTTCATTCCCGGTTGGCCACCAAGGTGGGGGAATACCCTTTTCCAATGGATACTTCCTCTGAGGAGGATCACAATGTTGCATCAAAGAAGATAAGAGTGACCCAAGTGTTGCATCTTGCAGGTCTTGGAGAGTGCTCTGAGAGTTCCCATTTCGATTGTTATCAGCCTCACTCATAGCAAGACACTCTGCTTCATACTTTGTTATGGCAGCAGGGCCATTCTTATCGAACTTTACCTTCTCTTTCCACCAAGCTCTAATGTTATCGGAGGAACCACTCACCGGTTTTCCCTTTTCAGGAATGATTCCATACACAAATCCACGAGCTTTACAGACTTCCATAAGCTTCAGCATATACTTAAGAATACCATCTTGTGCTCTGGACATCTTCTTCCTCCGAGCTTGATCAGTGGTATGCCTCGGCTTTTGCTTCTCTGCAGCTTGCTGTGCTGCAATCTTTTGTTTTTCCTTGAGTCTTTTGAGTTTAATTCGATCCTTCCACATCCTCCTCTCCAATTCTTCTGCTTCAATCTCTTCATCACTGACATCTTTCTCCGCTATATTATGGCATCTAATATCATCAACATCTATATCTGAGCTGTAGTTCAACATGTCATAATATCAGAAGATGCTCTATTCAATAAATTGGGGAAGAAAAAACAAGCACCAAAGAAAAAACAAAACAAAACAAAATCGCTCAGTCAGGTTTCTTCTAAAAGGATTCAATTAACTTGGTCCCTCCAAAACCACGAATCGACATCGCATGTGCCAAATTATTAGTTCCGGAATAAGTATAACTAATTAACAGTCAAAATTTCATTCCCTTCTCTATTCTGTAACATTTCCCCAAAAGTAATACACTGAAGCAGACATTGTTTTCAATCTATAAACTCCCCAACGAACACTCTATTCTGATGAGATATATTCCTCACTGAAATTCAACAAAGTAACTGATATTCAATATGGAATTTATAGTTCAGCAACTATTGGACATATCTATAGGATGAATCCCAACAACACCAACACAGTTAAAGCTAATAGTGATTCACAGAGCAAATATATGATTCACCAAATATTATAGTACTAAAAAAACCCCACAAAAAGAAAATATAAGCACGCATGAAAAATTGAAGTTGTGGGTGGGAATTAAAAAAAAAAAAAGGAAAAAAAGGAATTTGAAGACATACCAAACATCAATTGCAATTTCTTCGATTTCTCCCATCTACAAATACTTAGAGGCACGAGGTTGGCGATATTATCTGCTGGTTGCAATCACCCAAAAGGAGAGGGAGAAAGTAAATACCCAGGAAAAAAAAAACGATTTTTATTTAGGTTCCTTTTGCTTTTTGATTATGATTATTGATTATGATGGAGAGGATAGCGAATTCAGCAAAAACAATAAGAACCCAAGAAAAGGGTTTTGCTTTCGCTACCCAAAGTTGCCCAAAATTGAATGCTATGCTAAGCTACGATTCTGCGCAGAGAGAGAGAGAGAGAGAGAGAGAGAGAGAGGAAATGATGAGAGAGACAGAAACAAAGACACAGACACCGAGGAGAGAGATGACAAATTTAGCTCAAAGTGTTCCATTCAATGTTTCCGATCCTCTGTGTTGCGCCCATTCTATCTACTCTGCACCCTTCTCCTTTC
>NC_029792.2:2013787-2014081 GCF_000816755.2 Arachis ipaensis | reverse complement strand
TTTTTTATAATAAATAAATAATAAGAATAATTGATATGCTTTTTTGCATGTAAAGAAAGCCATCACTTTTTTTTTCATGAACCATGGTTTTCCACACGTGAATACACATACAAAGTTTTTTCCCAACTGCACTTTGAATTATTTCCATGTCCAAATTTGCAAACTAGTTTCTTAGATAAAGATTTTTGAATTCTATCAGGGAACAAAATTTTAAAATTGTGTTCCACAATATATATTTAATTTTAATAGATTCATAATTTATTTTTTCTTTTATTTTCTTTTTTTTCCATATCA
>NC_029792.2:2008740-2013185 GCF_000816755.2 Arachis ipaensis | reverse complement strand
ACGTTTAAAATAATGAACTAAATTAATAAGTTTTATTAACGTGGTAATGCATAATTATTTATTTATTTATTTATTTTACTTTTCTGTCCTCACATATGTAGATAATTAATTAATTATGTTATCATTCATACCGATTAAATCTGATCTTACAGTATTATTTTGAAATAAAAATAGAAAATTATAATGTTATATAATGTAATAAATATATGGAGATGACCGAGATACAAGAAAATCTAAAAATAGTAAAATTCTAAAATACCGTAATAATGTATTTAGACAATTTAATGAAAAAACAATGTATTTGGACGGAATAAGGTGTAGGTGCATGGTCAATTCTTTACATTCTATATTTGTCAATTCATTTTCTCTTTTCTCGTCACATGTTTTTAAATATATCTAACAAATAGATTTCGGTTCGAAGAAGCCAATTACTTCGAAATTCGAATAATCTACGTGAAAATTTATGGTAGAAATTCTGAGTACAGTTAATGTATCAATGAATTATGAATTATGAGTTGAAAAAAAGTTTGAGAAACAATAAATAAAAACTAATACAAAGCATTCTAAAATTATCTTATTTTATATAATTTATATGTAATTATTTTTATATAAAATTAATAAGTAAAAATTATTAAATAATAATTTAGTCAAATATTTTAAATTATTTAACAATTTTTAAATATCAACATGGTATAAAAATAACTGCATATAAATTTGTATTGTATATAATTTTGAATGTCATGTTTATCAATTTTTTCCGTCACTGTTTCCTAAGAAATTGTGAGAGACTTTTCAGTTTTCAGTCACTGTTTACATAAGATCTTGTGTATATCGAACATTCGAACTTAGAGTTATCTGAATCTTTCTCAAATTTATTTTTCAAATACTATAAATAAATGGTTTAACACATATTCAAGATATAATATCTATCCTAATCCTTATACTTTTTAAGCTATTACTGACTTGAGCATTACAGTCTCTCAACAGATACACCTTTAGAGATGCCGACCCAAAACAAAGAGATTTGCTGCAGCTTCATGTCCTGATCCTATAAATTTATGACTATGAAAGGTAATCCTAATTTTACCTTCGGAGTAAATTTAGAACTCATTCTGTTGATATTGAAGTGAACCTAAATAGCAAACTAGAAAATAGATAAACATAAATGGAGCAATGATCATATCATTAAAGTTTTACATTCCATCACATGATTTATTCAAGGTGAACACAAAAACAGTCTAATAATATCTTTTGAGGAAGCTTTTGAACCATTTTGCAGAAAGCTTATTATATCTCTTGTGACCATTTTTGTAATCCACATAATTTAGTCCAAATCTCACAGTATAATTAACATGCATTCCATTCAAAGTTGTCAAGCAATGACCATGCAAAGTATCCTTTCACATTTGCACCATCCCTTACAAATGAAAATGGTAAAGTTTAACAGATACTTCAAAAAGAAAGAAAGAAAGAAAAGATTGAATAGAGAAGCAATAACTTACTTAATAGCATGTTGAAGATAAAAAGAGATGATGATAATAAAAATCAACTCTCAAGGTATCTAAAAGGGCCACGTCAAGTGACAGTGTTGGATCATTGTACTCATCAATACCTACAAATTCATAGGACAAATTAAAACATGCAATGCAATAATGTAAGTTTATTTTTACCATTTTCTGTGAAATAAATCAAGGGGTTGTTGTACTTTTTCTTGGTGTGAAGCAATAGTTCTCGAATTCCTTTTGGATAAACATATAACCAAGTTGAAGCAGCCTGCACATAAATATGATAATGTCAATCTTATGTTATAGAAAACGAAACATATAATAAGTTACAAATTAAATTTGATTTTGCTACACATATACATACCCTTGGACCTATAGGAACACCATTGCGTTCGGCTGCCATTATTATAGAAACAATTTACACACCATTAGTAAAGTCTAACATATATATATATTAAGATTAATTGAAAGATAAAGTAAAGAAAAGTGTCTTTACTTGCAAAATTGACATGAGAATCAGTGGCATAATTTGGTTTTGCAGACAACAGCTTAAGTACAGTGGAAGCATAGTTGGTGGTATAATAGTTCAATTCAATGAAATCATATGAATGTATGAATTGCTTAGATTTTGCTCTTTAAAGAACTAGTTGAAGTGTTAGGCAATCTACTTCCAACTATAGATTTCATGCTTTCTGGATAATCTCCTGTTGTCAAAGGTTCCATAAGCCTATATAAAATAACAAATAACAGTTTTACTTAGATTCTAAGAACCAATCAACAATTTAAAAACAGAATAAATGGTCAAATTAGTCCCTTAAAAATTACGCATTTTTTCAAATTTGTCCCCAAATTTTTTTTAATCAAATTCGTCATTCAAAAATTTTAAATTAGTAATGTTAGTTTTTTCGCCACTTTCATTGCTAATAATGTTAGAATTTGTTGATGTGACACGTTAAGTGACATTATAATACACACCTATTAGTCCTAGTTGGCAGCTGACATAATAAGTTTATGAAATTAGATCAAATCAATTCTAAAATGAGGGATTCCAATGCCTTAGGTTCTCCCCTCAATTAGATTTTAATTTGATTTAATTTCATAAACTTATTATATTAGTAGTCAATTAAGACTTTTAGGAGTTTATTGTGATATCACTTAACGTGCCATATTAGCAAATTTTAATATCATCAACAAAGAAAATGACAAAAAAACTAATGTAATTAAATTAAATCTTTGAATGATGAATTTGATTAGAAAAAAATCTTTAAAATCATTGTTTCAAACTTGTAAGGCTAAAAATGAACCTGATACTTGGTCTTGCAGAGTTGCACAGCAGCTGCATGAGCAAGAAGTTCATGGTGTGCAACCACATAAGGTTCTGTTCCTGAATCGCCACCGGTGCACTTTTGGTTCAACCATTTGAAGCATCGACCTGGTGCCTTCGCACCAGTTGCATAGCCACCTTGGCTATAAGTATATGGTTAATTAAAAGTTTCACTTTATCTCCAAATGCTTTGAAGCAAACATCCACATAATCTTGATAATCATTTCTAAAATAATAATGATAATTAGTCATATGAAATGGTTAATCAATGCAAAAGAATAATTAATTACTAATTAATTAACTAACTAAATAAATATCAGCTATTTATTAATTGTTAGAAACTCAAGTGTAATTAACTTCATATGAAGTTAAAGTTAAATGATTTGACAAGTTTGACTGAATTATCTATCTAACAACTCTAAACTATCAATTTTACACGAAGTTAACGGCGATGACTCATTTGGGAGTATCCTAGGCCAAGAAATATATAATCTGTAAGCATGCATCTAGATTCAAAATCATTCATGATCCCAACATCTTCCTTATAGTGGTGATATTGGTCATTTGCAACATCTCCATTGCTTCTATCTTCTATCTTTTCTGCACGTTGTTTCCACAGTAAATTAATTATATGCTTAGTACAGTAATTAAATATGAAAAATTACAGAGTAAGAATATATATCTTCAAAATACACAAGAAGATTATTATACATATAACCTTGTCCTTTTTCATTCAATAGGAAAGAAGAAAATCTAGTAATGAATACAGAGAGAAACAGAGTTGTAACTATGTATGTGTGTGATTATTAAGCCTCTACCTTTATATAATCAAGGAAACATTTCAAGTGTATCGGGAGTACCGGTGCTCCAATTGTTTTAACTGTTAATTTTCTTTCTCGATTTTTGTGAACTAAAAATCAAATTTATTTTTACCGATTGAATGAAGAAGCACGAAGAGTGATCATCAATAACAGCTTAAATCAAAGAATTTTATATCTATGGCTATAGTTTCAATATAGTTTCAGTAACAGCTTATTGTTGGATGCCATAATTTCTTAGCTTCGAATATTGTATTGCGAATTTGTGACCATTTTTATAACAAAAAATACGTAACCTTTATTAGGCTTTTAGTTTTAGCTACCTAGGTTTTATTTGTCATTCTTGTTGATCCACCCGTTATAACTTAGTCGTAGCTGTTATATAACTAATAATTTGGATATCAAAACTACTCTATATATAATTTAATATCATATGCGATAAAAGAATTTTATATCTGTTATTACTAAATGGTTATAAGACATGTTTAACTTATAAAATAACACAAATAAAAAAAGATACCTTCTAAATCCATTTTTTAATCTTGTATCGACTGCTTCAAATACTAATTTGGATATTAGATTGAAATGCTTTTTATAGATATATACACTTTTTATTATGCTTTATCCGAATTATAACTCACCGCAACCTCTTAATTGAGTATGAGGAGTTTATGTCATTTGAGCTATTACTCATTGACTATATCCATAAAAGAAATTATTATAATTAACTTTTATTATATTCATTTATAATGTTATATTAAATTTTATTAAAAATAATACATAGTTATTTTAAAATAT
>NC_029792.2:2003095-2008508 GCF_000816755.2 Arachis ipaensis | reverse complement strand
TAAGATCAATACACTGAAAAAAGGAAGTTCAAAAAAGAAAAGAAAGAAAACGGGACCCGAAACGAAGAGGAAGCCATACCCAAGTCACAAAGTCCAAAAAACAAAAAAGAACAAGAAAGATGACAAAAGAAAGAAAAAAGAAGCCATACCCACGGGCCGGGCTTTTCTACCCGAAATTGATACCAAAACAAGAAGTAAAAAAACGAAAGAAATATGACCAAACAAAAAAAAGACTCATCTTCACATGGGTGAGGGGGAACACCCCTTTTGAGTTTTAGCCCTAGCCTTGGCCCACTTCTGGGTGGTGACTGCTGCTTGCCTGGGTCTTCCTAACGCGGGGAAAGAGACCGCAACAACAACGAGAACTCCAACCAATAGGCCAAAGAATAACTTTGCAAGATCTTGGTCTTCTATGAACGGCAACGGCCATGAGAAGGTTAAGTTGAAAAAGCCTAGAGAGAGTTCGATTTCCACTTCCATAGTTGATGATAGACTAGCAAGGGATTTGAAAAACGGTAACAATTTCTAAGGAATCGGAGTGAACAAACGGCGGAGGTGGAGGCGGTGTCAGCCGAAGGTAGCAGCAGTGTCAGTGTCGATATGATGAGATTAGAAATAACCTACATAGTGTGAGAGAGTTTAAATACTAATCCTAAATTTTTGGTGAAAAGTCATTAAATTTGTAGAAAACATAATTTTTGTTCTGATATTTTCCATTATAAAAATGACAATCTTCGCTCTTCTTTTAAAACTCTTTTTCGAAATTCGAAAAGTACAATACCCATACCATTACAAGTTTATAAGTGAGCAATATACTATAGCATGACTTTGGAAAATTTTAAATTTATTTTGATGATAAATAAATATTATTAATTTAATTAAATTACAAAATTATCAATTTATTTTTAATTCATATGTATTGATTGTTAATTTTGTTTATGTAGATTTTAATTGGGCCAAAAATAAAAGAAAATTATTGCAAGCCCGGCCCATATATGCATCTTACCTTTAGCCTTATGTTAAATATGATTGTGATGGCTGAACTGTTTTATTGGGCCAGTTTGATTTATTACTGCAAGTCCAATGTACTTTTAAATAGTTAGCTTTATTTAAAGTGTGTTATATTAAGTGAGTGAAATAATTTGTGATTAATTGGACCAGAACCATCTTAAACTCAGCCCAAAATTAAATTGCTTGGTAGAAGGCAAGCTTGCATGGTCCGAAACCATTAAGCAAAGAAAGCAAAACTTCATTACTTTCAACGGATCCCACCTTTCATCATGTGATGGATCTCAAATTCAATCAATTTGAATTTAACTTACATTGGAACCATGAGAGAGAAAGTGTAATTGATATGATTGATTGCATTAATGCTACACGCTACTCAGCATAGAGGAAAGTAAAAGCAACTCACTTTAATTAATTTGTTCTATTTCATTTAATTGCTTTTCTTTCAAACTCTCTCTTCTCTCTCATCTCTCTTCTCTATTCGGTCATATCACAGTAGCAACCATGGAAGCTAAAGCTAGCCACCGAAGAGAAGGAGAAGCACGCCACAAGACCATCACAATGATGGCAAGAAAAAGAAAACTAAAAGTATGTTGTGGCTAAGATTCTCATCACTTATGGTAAGATTTGGTGAAGAGATCTTGGCTTCTCCATACCCAAAAATGGAAGAAAAGATCTCGGTCAGAGAAAAAGATCCTTGGAGAGGATGGTTTGACTCTGATCTTGCTCAACCACCACAGGAGGTAGCTACAGTGGCTATGTGATGGAAGAGGCAGAGATTGGAGCAGATGAAGCCATCATCATCAAGCATGCATCAAGGGTTAGGAATCCATCTTGGAGAGCAAGGTAAGGATGGATGGCTCAGATTGATGAAGATTGGTGACCAAGGAAGGACTAAAGGTAATTGCATGTTGGGTTTTGCATGGGTTATCTCTTCTCTCTTTCTGGCCGAACCGGTTCTACTTTGAAGAAGAAGAAGATTAGCTTGGTTTGTTTGGTTTCAACCGTGGAGGCTTCTCCCTATAAGTAAGGGTGAACAGCCAGGGCTTGAAGCAAGGAGTGAGAGTGCAAGGCACAGAGTTCTCATAGCTACCTAAGCTAACAGAATTTCTTCTCCTTCAATGTTTTCATTTTGTAAATTTTCTGTTTAATTTTGTCTGTCTTGAGTCTCATGGAAAAAGGCAAACAGTGAGATTTGTAAGAAAAAGACATAGAGCGAAAAAAGGCAGAGAGTGCAAAATTAAAAGAAAAAGCCATAGATGTCCTTAGAGATCCTTTGTACATCTGTGTTGTGTTTCATGATTATGTGGGAATCTCCTTGCAAGTTGGGTTAGCACTTAGCAGTTGAAAGCTTGGCTGTGACCAAGTCAAGTTCAGGATTGGGGTTTAGATTCTAGACTTGTCTCAGATAGGAAGGGTAGTTCCTAGAAAAAATTGGTGATTGTAATCAAGAATGATTATAGTGAAATTCCATCATCTTTGTGATGGAGGCTGGATGTAGGCTGCACTGCACTTAGCAGCTGAACCAGGATATATCTGTGTGTAATTTTCTCTCTCTTCTATTCCATTTCTGTTTCTGCTGCACAGGAGATAAAACTGAAAAATATCTCGTGCTGATCGACGAGACAAAAAGAAAAGTCTTGTGGCTGGGTACGAGACAAAAGAAAAAGCCCGCCTAACCTGCACCGCCTAAACCGCGGGCTTTGGCGGCGTGGGGCGGGCTTCCCTGCCGGGCTTAGTATTTTTTTAGTAAAGGGTATTTTTATAATTTTTTTGCCAAAATCCAACTTCTCCCAACCCAACTTACAAGAGAATGAAGATGAAAATTAAGTGTTTTGGATTATGTTTATTTTGTTTTAGAGACAATATTTATAATTATGTTTTGGATTATGTTTATTTTGTTTTGGGAACAATATTTATAATTACAAAGACTTTAATGTTTGTGAATATAAAAATTATAATTTTTTTATACATTTAAAAATTATAATAGTTAAAAAATTTTGAACCGTCTTACTAGACGAAACGGAACGAAACAGAATAAAACAGACTTCTCCAATTGCCATCCCTATCTACAGATAGGGTATAGATTGTCATCCCTACCAGGGTGTGCCTCCTCTCCTTAATTAATAATAAGATATAAATATGTTCGTTGTTAGCTATAAACACAATTCTATTAGCCAATTTAACGTTGCAGATTTAATAACGTTGAAAAGTTTGCTTTCATGCTTTGTATGCTTTGAAGTTTTACTATGTGTATAGTTGGTTTAATTTGTACCCAATCGTATGTCTAATTAATTTTTTAAATGTGTATGTTTAGTTTAATCTTTTGTGCATTAAAAGTTTAATTCCGTCTATATAAATCTTAATTCTAATTTTTAATCACAATATTAGTATTCTCTCCAAATCTTATATGTTTAAATGTGTATATTTAGTTTAATCTTTTGTGCATTAAAAGTTTAATTCCGTCTATACTCTATATACATTATATAATGTAAGTCAATATCCATTTGTATAGGGAGAATTTCCGGTATAAAAAATAACGTCATGGCACTATTTTATCTCTATAGCTATAGTCTCTAGACAGTAATAATAAGAGGATCTTAATCTTATTTGATTATCATACTAATTGTGTTACAACAACAAAAGTAATAATAAATTAATTGATTAATTGAAAAGATACATCTACATACTGTGACACGATCATATAAAACAATTTTAAAAAAAAAAATTACATGCAAGCAATTATGATATATAATCATTGAAGGTTTACTTAATATTGTTTGTTGGAATCACTAGAATTATAATACAAGTCTAATATTTTTTGAGAAAGTTCTTGAACCATTTTGCGGACAGTTTATAATGTCTTTTCAAACCATTATTATAATCCACAAAATTTATTCCAAATCTCACTGTATATCCTGAAGCCCATTCAAAGTTGTCCAATAATGACCATGCAAAGTATCCTTTCACATTTACGCCCTCCCTTATTATCATAATGCCAACAAATTGAACAAAATTAGAATTTTAAAAGGAAAATAATTGAACGTTGAATATATAAGATATAATTATTTTGTTAATTACTATATTATTGCGGACTGAAGATAAAATAGATGGCGATAATAATAATCAATTCTAAAAGTATCTATAAGAGCTTCTTCAAGTGATAGTGTTGGATCATTGAACTCATCTATTCCTACAAATTAAGTCAAGTATATATAAAAATTAAGAACAAAAAAATGATAATTTAAAGGTAACAAAAAAAATTAATGGTTTTCTGACTTTTCTCTCTTACCATTTTCAGTGATATAAATCAAAGGGTTGTTATATTTTTGCTTGGTATAAAGTAATAGCTGTTGAATTCCTTTTGGATATACATATAACCAATTGGAAGCAGCCTACAAACGTGTAAAAAAAAAGAAAAATAATTACAAATATAATGCTAGGTAATAAATAAATTATAATAAATAATACGTAGCTTTTTCAGTTATTTGATGAGACTATTTATTTATAGTTTTATACATACCCTTGGACCTATGGGAACTCCATTGCGTTCAGCTGCCATTAAATAAAAAATAAAGTGGTGACATTTGGAAATTGAATATGTATGGTAATCAATTAATTAATTGGATAATACTAGGTTAACAAAAAAAAATAGCAAGAACTTATCTTATTTAGTATTCATTAATTATTATGATAATTAATGAATACTAAATAAAACAAGTTATGGCTGTTTTTGGCTAAGATTCAGAAGGAAAGAACTTACATCAGTATCTAAATTTAAATTTAAACGTGGGTTTGATTCACACTCCATGTTCTGATAAATATTTACCATCCGAAAAGAAGAAAAAACAGAGTTTTTATCTAAAAAAATGCCTTGAGAAATAACAGATGTATAGAACCTTTTAACGAGATAGTATTTTTTTAACTCTCTCCAAATAGAATCTATTCCAAATATATATATCATGATTCCTTACTTCAACAAAGTATAAATATCTAAATTTAATATTTTTAGATATTTTTTCAGATTTATTTCTTTAGTTACCAAACATTTTCGTAATTAATTATATATTGGAAACAATATATAAAATTACTGTGTGCTTACTTGTAAGATTGGCATGGGAATCAGTGAGGTAATTAGGTTTGGCATTTGTGAGCTTATGTGAGTAAGCAGCATAGTTGGTGGTATAATAATTTAACCCAATAAAATCAAATGAGTCTTTGACTACTTTGACTTCATCTGCAGAGAATTTAGGCAACCTTTTCCCTACCAAAGATCTCATGCTTTTAGGATAATCTCCTCTTGTCAATGGTTCCATAAACCTGTACAAAATATCAATATTTTTATAAAAATAACTTTTAAAAAATACATATTATTATTAAAAATATTTTTAAAATATATTTGATG
>NC_029792.2:2001204-2002890 GCF_000816755.2 Arachis ipaensis | reverse complement strand
TGACTTTTTTATGCAGATATAATTTTGTAGGTAAAAGACTAATTCATTACGAATTTTAAATTTAAAAAGTTTTATATATGTATAATAAAATTTAAATATTTAACACTTATTTAAGTGAACGGATAAACTAATTATCCGATCAATATAAATTCATTAATATGGTATTAGTAAGTTCGTCAATAATATAATGCAGATAAAGCAATGTGATAATATAATAGAGGATTTGTTGGCTTTTGAAAAAGTTATACCGAATTTAAATTCCGAATTAAACTAAAAAAAAGTAAAATATAAAAAAATTTATAGTAGTGTAGGTAAGTAAATGTGTATTATGTAAGAAAAATTTTTTTTTTTATAAATATATAACAAAACAAATTAAGGCAAGGTCAGTAGGCAAATAAAGTTTTCTTCCCTTTTTTTTAAAAAAAAGGGAAGAAAACTTTATTTGCCTACTGACCTTGCCTTAATTTGTTTTGTTATATATTTATAAAAAAAAAAATTTTTTATAAATCTAACACTTAATACAGATTAAAAGAGAAGTCTAAAAATTAAAATTTAGTTTAGTAGAGAACAGTGTTTGACCAAAAAAAAAAAACATTGTTTAGAATGGTGCAGTGGGAAAGATATATACATACATGAAAGGTTTTCCTGAAAATGGTTGGTAATCTGATAGTAGAATCGCTCTTTATAAATCAAAATTCATATTTAAATCTATATGACTGATTTGTTCCAGTATTTATTGTCCACCATTGAAGAAACATACTCAATGAGCTAGTAAAACAAAACTATGAATGCTTTATGACAAAATGATGTACTTTTTATATTTAATTCTATTATTCTATTTAAGTCATAAAGTAATAAAGTATATTATTGTTACTAGAAAAAGAATTAGTGATAAAGCCCTAATGTTTTTCAAATAAAGAGAACAGATTAAAAACTATTATATATTTAGCTGTATATATAATAAGTATATACTATAGAAAAATTTTCAAGTGTACCGTCATATCGGTGTATCAGTGATTTTTAACCGTTGATCTTAATTATATATATTTTTTATAATTAAGATCAACGGTTAAAAATTACTGAAACACCAATATGACGGCATACTTGAAAATTTTTCTATAATTGTGCCTTTGTTATATATAAGTTAACAGTTCCGCTACGTTACCAACAGCATATCTGCCAACTTCTGCCAACTCTTATTTATAATTATGTTTTATGGAAGTGTGTTCGTAGATGTGTCTAATAAAAATGTCTTTTTTATAGCTGTGTTTAATAGAAGTGTCTTTATAGATATATTTTTTGGATATGTCTCTTTATATATGTATTTAAAATATATTAATTATTAGACACATCTACGAACACACTTCCATAAAACATAATTACACATAAAAGTTGGCAGAAATTAATAGATAATATATTGGTACCCTATACTTTTCCATAAGTTAAATGCAAGTACTTACCATCCAAACATAAAGTCAATTGCTCTCTCCGCAGCCATTTGATCAAGTTTGCTATTTGAAGTTGGCACAAACCAATGAGACACCAAAGTTATACCTATCACACCCTTCTGAGATTCCTGAGTTATGTACAAATAAATAAATAAATAATATCATAAAATTACTTCTTAAAAATATAAACTAATAAAAAAAATATATAAATAATTAAATATTTAATACATTATTTTAT
>NC_029792.2:1996284-2000474 GCF_000816755.2 Arachis ipaensis | reverse complement strand
ATGCAAGAGTCTATTTTTTAATTTGTATGATTTTTTAAAAAATTTTTTCTTTTTATTTATCTTCATGTAAACTTCTTTTTACCATAAACAATAATTAAATTATACACTTTTATCATAAAAATTTAAGGTTTAATTACTCTAGTTCCATAGTTTTACTGAATTTTTAATTAAATTTCTATATTTTTTTTTCTTTTCGATTGAGTCCTTATATATACTATATCAGATTTTCTAATTAAGTCTTTAATGTGATAAAAATACTGAAATTAACAGAATATTTTATTAAGCAAAACGAATATGTCTAATATTTGACTGAATATTCTATATAGTTTAATAGAATATTCTATTAATTTTAACGTTTTTGCCACGACGGGACTTAGTTACAAATCTGATATGACATAGAGACCTAATTGAAAAGAAAAAATATAACGATCTAATTAAAAATTTGATAAAACTATAAGAACCGATAGAATAATTAAACTAAAATTCAATCCAAATCTAGTAAATATTTTAAAATTTTCCATCTTTTTCTTCTTTTTTTTTTTTTTGAATAAAAAACAATTAAAATATAGATTTTTTTATCATAAAAATTTGATATAATACCTGATATTTTTTCTTGTAGAGTTGCACAGCAGAAGCATGAGAAAGAAGTTGATGGTGAGCAACCAAATAGGGTTCAGTAGCAGAATCACCAGCACTGCAATTTGGATTCACCCATTTTGAACATCTACCAGGTGCAAGCATGCCACTTGCATAGCCACCTTGGCTATATGTCCATGGTTCATTCAAAGTGATCCAATGCTTCACTCTATCTCCAAATTCTTTAAAGCAAACCTCCGCATAATCTCCAAAATCATTTCTAAAAAGAAATTATAATAATATATGATAGCTTGCTTTATTATTTTGGGTGAAAATTATTTTATTTTATTTATGGGTAAAGTATACTTTTTGTCCCTAAAGTTTGACAAAAGTTTCAAAAATATCCCTGAGTTTTATTTTGTTTCAATTTTGTCCCGAAAGTTTTCGATTTGCATCAAATATACCATTGGCGGCTAATTTTTCAAAAAATTTAAGACCAATTCAACAATAATTTCATAAGAACAACTCTCACAGGCAAATTAAGCATCATTTTCATGCATTATTGTTAGATTGGTCTTAAATTTTTTGAAAATTTAGCCGTCGGGGGTATATTTGATGCAAATCGAAAATTTCTGGAATAAAATTGAAACAAAATAAAACTTAAAGGTATTTTTGAAACTTTTGCCAAACTTCAGGGACAAAAAATATACTTTACCCTTTATTTATTTGTAGCACTTACATAATGTTAGGGCTTAAGAAGCCACCATACTCGTCTTCTAATGTCTGGGGAAGATCCCAATGAAAAAGAGTTACAAATGGTTTTATACCTGCAAAAATATAATTTCATTTGAGATTATTATTATATATATCAACCGTTACAAAAATAAAAAATGTAGGTAACGATGCGTAAAACTTTGGGTATAATAATCAAAATAATAACTAAAAAATCAAGTTTTTTTGTTAATTTGGTTTTTAAAAAATTAGACGTCTTAAGTTGATTTTTGAAAAATACAATGATGATTATTTTACATATATATCATTATGTGAGAAATAAAAAGACTAATATAATTCACAATTATATTTTTTAAAGATCAATTTAAAATATTTAATATTTTAAAAACTAAATTAATACACATCTAATCTTTTGAATAAAGAAATATTTTGATTTTAACCCTAAAATTTTAGGTATTCTAACCATTTGATAATAATTCATCAATGAGATTGTTGTAATATTTGATTCCTTCTTGATTTATGCCTCCACTAAGCTTTCCTTCTGTTCACATACATGAAATTCATTTAAAATAGTTAATAACATGAAAGATCAAATCAAGCCAAATGAAACTAGCTAAGGCATATGATGATGACTTACTTGGGAGTATTCTGGACCAAGAGATAGAGAATCTATAAGCATCTAAATTCATATACTTCATAATCCCAACATCTTCCTATATATGGACAAGAATCAATCTTTTTTTTTTTATGAAATCATAATAATCAAGGAAAAAATAAGCATATGTATGGGAATTAATGTGATCATTGTTCTTTTTATTCTTTATTTATATCATAGTATTTTAATATAAATATGTTGCATAATTGATTCATCATTATTATTTTAATGTGGATTTTTATATTTATTTTAATTTTTTTTAATATTATTCTCCTTAATTTTGCTGCCATTTGGAATTTAATATAATATATATGATACCTTGTAGTGGTGATATTCGTCATTTGCAACATCTCCATTGCTTCTATCTTGTATCCTTTCTGCGTGTTGCACGCAATAATCGTCAGATATGATATGCCAATTAATTAAAGGGACTACTCCACCAATATAATAATAATAATAATCAATACACAAGAAAAATAGTTTATAAAAAAATATGAGTAATGTTAGGGCCAGCAACTTTTGTGATTGGTAGCCATCAAATAGCCATCAATGATGATCTAATGGTGTGTGATTGATGTGAGATTTCATCCAATGACTCACATTTCTCTGCTGGTTACATGCTGGCCAAAATTCAACAAAACTACTGGCCTTCTAGACTTTTCCAAAAAATATTTTTAATTACGAGATGAGCTGTCATTATAAATTTTAAAAAATATCTTTCAAATGTTTTTAACATGATGAGTTGTACTTTTTTTTACTGATTCTCTAATTCAATAGAGTAAAATTTTTTTGTCGTGATGTAAATTTTATTTAAAAATTTGTTGAATCATTTAACTGGTTAAGTTAACGAGTAAATTAACCAACCAACTCAAGTTCGTCAGATATATAGCTAGTATGATATATATTTTAATTATTTTAAACATTATGGTTACAATTAATTCTCAATATTAAAAATCTCTTTATTTATATATTTTAATGTGCACGTTCTACGAGGCTTAGCCCGAACCCGATTTAATAAATAAATGGGGCCATCTATTGAAACCTCGGGTTTGACCGGGCCATAACGAAGTCGGGCCAAATTAGCCCCAAAGTCATCGGGTCCGGTCCGGGTCTTCAGGTCAGACCGGGTCTTGTGCACCTTTAGTGGGTGTGTGCGTGTGTAATTCGAATCAGTTTGATTCGAATTACATGTATATAAAATTTAAAACAATCTAATTCGAACTATATAGAAATGTCCATTGGTTGATTCCTGAACCAGTTTTTGATTTGGCTGATCTTTGTAATTTTTTGTTGCCCTTGACTTATTTACGTTATTTGCCCTATTTTTTAAATAAATTTAATAATATTTTGATATTTTATTAATATTAAAATATAAATTAATTTTTTAATTATACAAAATATTTAAAATATATTTTGTTTTAATAATTAATAATATATATTATTGCTAAACTCATTTAAAAAATACATGTTAAAAATAAGATTGGACATAGTGATATATGATGATATTTAAATGTATTTACATTTTTTTATTTTTTTATTGAGACATAGTTAAACACAAAAAACACACATCAAACGAATAACAATGTGTATCGTATTCGAAAATGTGTCTGATACAAAAACACACAAATTAAAAAAAAAAGTGTCCGTGCTATATATATATGAATCAGTGATGATGAATAGCAAAATTTAAATTGAGTTTATTTCTATTCTCTCATCTACCTAATTAGTCTACGGACAAGATCGAGGTTATTATTTTATATATATGTTGAGAGAATCATGGATCCAAGTGCTTCTTAATTTAATTTTATACAGTAGTCAAGTGCAATCATCCCATTAAAGAATGTTAAAAAAAATAAAATAATTCTACAATGGGGAACAGAATCATCAATCATATGATTCATATTCAAATCTCATTACAAGTTTATTTATATAATAGTTGAGAGATAAAATATCTGACGATATATTGAAGCTGATAGCTTAGAAAATAATTTTCAGGTCTCCATGTCTTTATCACTACTTACTAACAATATAGATATATTATTTATAATTATGTATAAAGACGGATTTAACTATACTTAAAGATATACTTATACTTAGTTTTTCAAAAGCATAGATTAATATTTTCCATTTGATAAATTAAAATTTTATATCTATGTTTTGGGACTTTTAAAATTTAAAAATATTTTTTAAAGTACTTATAATTTTTTTAAAAAATATAAGTTATGAA
>NC_029792.2:1994958-1996250 GCF_000816755.2 Arachis ipaensis | reverse complement strand
AAATACAACTATTACCATTATTTATTCTTTTTTAAAAGAAAGAAACAATAAAGATACATATCAAATCAACTCTATTAGAATTGAGATTAAATGTACCTAACTCTATACCAAAAATGTCTTATTAGAATTGAGCATAAATATTTACCTATAGATAAGTGACCTAACAATATTAAACCAGATAAATTATTTTAACATTATATTAAAATTGAGATTAAATAGACGTAACTCAACTTCAAAAATTAACTCATGAAATAAAAAAAAAAATATTTTATATTTATAAACTATTTACAAATTTTATTTTTGAGAGATATAAAATTTATAATACACATTTAAAGTTTGGTGAAAACTCAGATGAAGTCGACTTCACGTGAAGTCGATTTCACCTGAATTTTCACCTTAGAGTTTTCTCATATATACCAAGTAATGCCACAAGAATGAGGCGAGACAAAGAGGCATAGATATTTGGTGATTGTTTTGTAGAAAATGAAAATGTTATATATAGTGCACAAGAAATATGTATATATGTTTTGTTTTGTATCAATTGAGTAGTGATTCGTGTATTCTTGATGGTAATACTAAAACAGATAGATAAATTATTTAATTGATACGTTTTTAATTTTTTTTTTATTTGAGTCAAATTTATACTAATGATCAAAAGAAATAAGACAAGCCTATAATGATAAAGGCCACGGACAATAATAAGACAGTGCTTCTCTATATTATATTTTTTTTCCCCAGAGAGCGGCCATTATAAGATTTTATTTGAATATTTCCTTGACCTATATATTGACATATATACTATATTTTTTTTTTTACCAAAGATATGAAGACTCGAACCCGCAACCTCTTAGATGAGTATGGGGAGATTATGCCATTTGAGCTATTACTCATTGGCAAATTTGAAAAGATAGGAAATTCGAACCCGCAACCTCTTAATTGAGTATGGAAAATCTATACCATTTGAGCTATTACTCATTGGCCACATATATACTACATACGCTTAACTAATTAGTGCCAAGTTATTCTTTCAATTATTAAATATTAATCATTTAATTTTCATCAGGTAAAACTTTTTATCGGATTTTATTACATTGTTACTCTTGGAATAAATGTTAACCATATGGTATTTTCGTTTGGCCCATGTATAACTACTTGAGGATTAATAAGGGTATAAGCAAATTCGTGCTATTCTATAGCAGTTATTTACAAACGTTTCTTATGACTAAGTCTAATTAAATTGATAAAAATTAAACAAAAAACAATCGCATACATTTATCATGTAGTTCTTTATA
>NC_029792.2:1990133-1994935 GCF_000816755.2 Arachis ipaensis | reverse complement strand
AGTAATTTCTTTTGTATAATAGCAACGCATACGTACGAACTACCTACATATGTTTGAAGAAAAAGCGCGACGACAGCAACAGCAACAATAACAACAACAAAAAATAACAACGCATATGTACATATGTTCGAAAAAGAAACATGTTATGACTTAGTTGAAAACTTAATTTTAAAAAATTTAGACATCTAACTTTATTGATTCTATAATTACCAGTATTTTTTACTCTTTATTGCTTTGACTTTTTTATATATTAAAAAGTTCATATATTAACACTTATTTTGTATCTAAATACATTGTTTTTTAATATATTAAAAAGATCAAAATGACAATTATTTCAAAACAATAATAATTATGTCTTATATATATCAGCATACAAAAAAATATATATTATTTTTCTAAATTAATTAAAGGAGGAGTAAAAATAAATAAATAAAGGGGGTGCATAGACCGGTAGCGTTTTTTTTTTCTTTTTAAAAAGAAAGGATTTCCCAATTAAAAAAGATGAAACGGCATATTGAAAGTGTTGGCCATTTCAAAGTTGGTGCATCTAAAATTTGATTAAAAAGAAAAATGAGTTAGCAAATTAAGAAGTAGTCACCTGGATATTTGTGGGTGAAGGTATCCCATATGCTTGCTCCTCTTCCACCTTCCCTTGCTGCACCTTCATACTGTATTTCTTATATGCATAATTAGCTACCATACCTTTGTTTAAACAAACAACTAGAGAGAAAATTATTTATATTTTTTATAAAATATATTAAAAATATAAGGTTTAATTATTCTGTTAGTACTTATAAATTTATTAAATTTTTAATTAAGTTTTTATATTTTTTTTAATTGGATCTTTACATTGATTTTAATTTTGCAATTAGATATTTTTCATGTCAAAAACGTTAAAATACATAATATTTCTCTTAAAAAATATGTAGTTAAAGATCTAGTTAGGTTTTTAATTGTGAATACTTTCAATTTGCAGAAAAATATTTAGTTAATTCTAATAGAAATAACCTAGTTACAAAATTAAAAATAGTGTAGAGATCTAATTAAAAAATATAAAAATTTAATTAAAAATTTAATAAAATTACAGAAACCAAGAAAATAATTAAACCAAAATATAATTATAAACTTAAATTTTTGAAGAAGCAAATAGTATCATAATACTACAAAGTACAAACATAAAAAATAGTTAAAATAAATTTCAAATAAAAAATATTTAATATACATACATATTATTTCAAACAATTTAAAATGACATTTCCGCTGATATTTTTATATGAAAACAATTAATCAAGTTATAACAATTAATGTGTGAATAATCAGCTCAGCTAGCTCTCAGCTTTTGTTAGGAAGTAGTTTAGAGATGCAATTAATCAAGTTAATTAACTAAGTAAAAGTTAGTTACCACATCCCTATATCAATAATATTTCAGAGACCATCTAAAATTGTCTTAATTAACATTCATTAATTATCGTTAAAATAATTGAATAATTTTAAATATAATAAATATGATTATAAATATTATGTTATATAAAATAACTTTAAATTTTGTGTTGTTAATATTATTTTATATGCATATATACAAATCTTTTAATGGCTCTCAGATATCAACTTCACGTGAAGTCGGCTTTACGTGAGTTTCCACCATTATGCATACCTGGTAGGATGAGGAAGCAGTTCCAAAGATGAAGGGTTTTGGAAAAGAGGTTCGGTTGAGGGAAGAAACATCAAGAATGGGAGAAACTGGTGATGCAGAAGAAGAGGAAGTGATAATAAGAGCATAGAAGAAGAAGAAGAGAGAGACAAGTACGAAAATGGGCTTGTTATTATTGGGTGCCATATATTTCTTCATCAGTTGCGTGGTTATTGATTGTATTGAGAATTTGTGACCCTTTTTATAACAAAAAATAGGTAACCTTTATTAGCCTTTTAGTTTTAGCTACCTAGCTTGTCACCCACCTATGTTTTTTTTTTTTTAAATTAAAAGTGAGATTCGAATTCGAAACTCCTAAGTGAAGATAAATAAATTATGTCATTTAGTGTTTGTTTGTGTGCTATTATTTTGATAAATGGTTATAAAGCATGTTCAGCTTATAAAAAAGAAGGAAGGTATGCTTTATTTAAATCCAATTTTAAATTTTATACCAACTACTATTTTAAATATTAACTTAAACATTGAAGTACAAAGTATAACTCATAGTAATCAGAAAATTACAAATAATCATGGAAGAGTGGACGAATTATACAAGAAGCTATACCATTTCTCCACACAAAAACAGTTATATTTCTTATAACTCTCAAAGCCAGAAAAAAAAAAAAAAGTCCAAATAAAGCCTGAAATATACGTAGGTTAATTTAAGAAGAAGTCGGTACTGAACACGACCTGCTACGAAGAAGTCGGGTACGAGGGCCAGCACTCATTCGAGTGAGTAACTGCCCCTAGAAACTCTCTAACCACTTCATAGAGCCATATCTTAACCTCCCTAAGATATGGGAACGGTTATCCACCTAAAAAGGTGGCACTACTTCAGCGGTGGTTATTGGTTCACCACTATAAATACACTGACACCATTCAGGTATCATCAAGTTCCAATACACTCTCTAACCTGCTCACACTCTTGCTAACTTAGGCATTGGAGTGTCTTTGCAGGTACCACCCCCCATTCTTTCTCACGTACAAGTCGGACGGAGGAACACCGAGTACCAGGTCCACTCGTCAGCCATCTCCTTCACACGTTTGGGCCAACCAACGCCATCCGGCCCATTAATCTCCGGTTACCCACCGTAACATTGGCGCCGTTGCCGGGGACCCGAGAGATCAACCAGTGATGGCGGATAGATCCATTGAAGAGGGTCATGTGGAGACAGATTCTGAACAAGAGAATCTGAACACTGGAAACAATGAGGCAGACCAGACCCTTCACCAGGAAGCCAATGATCAACACAGGGAAGGCACCTCCGGAATCAAAAACCCGAAGGTAAATTCCTCGGAGGGGCGTGAATCAGAAAAAGAAGGACCATCCCACGCAATTGAGCTCATGGGACTAGTCCACAGTCGCCTCGAGCAGCTAGAACAGGAACGGGAACGACAAAAGGAAACCGAAAAGAACCTAAAAGAGGAGATGGAGCGACGAAAAGAGTTAGAAAGAAAACTCTTAAAGTTAGAATCCTCCCTCAAAGGTCAGAACTCCCATGACGGTAGAGAAGATTCGCCCTTAGGGGAGAAAGATCCTTTTAGTGAGGACATAATGAGGGCAAAAGTTCCGAGAAACTTTAGAAGCCCCGACATGGACCTCTACGACGGAACCACTGATCCAAAGCATCATCTGGGCAACTTTAAAAGTCGGATGTATCTGGCTGACGCTTCTGACGCTACGCGATGCAAAGCTTTTCCGACAACCTTGTCAAAAGCAGCGATGAAGTGGTTCGACAACCTCCCTCCAAGGTCAATTACCAGTTTTGAAGACCTCTCAAGAAAGTTCTTGATGAGGTTCTCCATCCAGAAAGACAAAGTAAAACATGCACCAAGTCTCCTGGGGATAAAACAGGAGGTCGGGGAGTCCTTACGGGCCTATATGGAAAGGTTCAACAAAGCATGTTTGAAGATTCAAGACCTGCCCACCGAAGCAGTCATCATGGGGCTAGTCAACGGTCTTAGAGAGGGTCCCTTCTCACAGTCCATATCAAAAAGACACCCCGCCTCTTTAAGTGATGTACAGGAAAGAGCTGAAAAGTACATCAATATGAAAGAAAATGCTAGGCTAAGAGACCCGAGTTGGCAACCTGGTCACCCTCCCTCAACGAAAGAGAGGGAGAGGGAAGCTAAAAAGAAGGAAGAGCTCGGCCTCGATAGGCCAAGAAAATATCACAAGGAAAAAACATCATTCATCACGCCCAAAGCTAACTTTTGCTACGTGGTCATGCCATTTGGATTGAAAAATGCAGGGGCCACATATCAAAGGCTGATGAATAAGGTGTTTGCCCCTCACTTAGGGAGCTTAATGGAAGTGTACGTCGACGATATGCTGGTAAAGACCAAGAAAGAAGTCGACCTCTTATCCGACCTTTCACAAGTCTTTGACACCATAAGGTTGCACGGGATGAGACTAAATCCTGCAAAGTGCACCTTCGCGGTGGAGGCAGGAAAATTTCTAGGATTCATGCTAACACAAAGAGGGATTGAAGCCAATCCCGACAAGTGTAGAGCTATCTTAGAAATGAAAAGCCCGACTTGTTTGAGGGAGGTCCAACAGTTGAATGGCCGACTAGCAGCTCTCTCCAGATTTTTGGCAGGATCAGCACTAAGATCCCTTCCACTGTTCTCCCTGTTGAGAAAGGGACACCAGTTTGAATGGACTCCCGAATGCGAGGAGGCATTCCAGGAGTTCAAAAGGTTTTTGAGCCAACCTCCTATTTTGACCCGACCTGTAGCCGGAAAGGACCTCGTCCTATACCTATCCGTGGCAGACAAGGCTGTCTCAGCAGCCTTGATAAGAGAAGACGAGGACGGTCAATACCCAATCTATTTCATCAGTAAAGTTCTACAGGGCCCTGAGCTAAGGTATCACAAATTAGAAAAGTTTGCCTACTCCTTAGTAATAGCCTCTCGAAGGCTACGGCCTTACTTCCAAGCTCACACAATAAGAGTCCGCACGAACCAACCCATGAAGCAAATCCTCCAAAAAACGGATGTTGTGGGCAATAGAGTTCGACTTGAAGTAAGAAACTCGGACGGCGATCAAAGCCCAGTGCCTCGCCGACTTCATTGCAGAATATGCAGGGGATCCAGGGGATCAACCAACTAC